>NC_091121.1:186124719-186312219 GCF_040183065.1 Periplaneta americana | reverse complement strand
CTGAACGAAAGGTCGTGATTAAAAACGTGTACCAGGTCTGTTATCAACAGCAACGGGGCTTGCCTGCAGCATTTAGAAAGTAAACAAGTCAGACATGTATGGAAATTGCCTGATTCTTCACACTGAAAAACCGAAGGTTGTTCCACTAGCAGGCAAGGTAATGGTGATTATCTTCTTTGATTGTGAAGCAATTTGTACATCAACATGCAGTTTCCCTCAAAAGAATGAAGTACTATCAGTCGGTTCTGAAAACTCCGAAACAGCACTGTCAGAAAATATGACTTCATCTTAATGTGCAGTTATTCTACTATGATTACGCAAGACCTCATGAAGCATAGAAAAATTTATTATAGTTTATTTAACAACGCTCGCAACTGCAGAGGTTATATCAGCATTGCCGGTGTTCTGGAATTTTGTCCCGCAGGAGTTCTTTTACATGCCAGTAAACCTACTGACATGAGCCCGTCGCATTTAAGCACACTTAAATGCCATCGACCTGGGCTGGGATCGAACCTGCAACCTCGAGCACAGAAGGCCAGCGCTATACTGACTACACTACCGAGGCAACAGCATGGAAAATCTGGCCAAGAATTATACCAGTTATGTACCACACACTCCTTACAGCACTGACACGTTAGTTTTATGTGGCTTTCCTTCGTTTCTGACTTTGAAGTTGAATTTAAGAAGTGACCAATTTTGAACTCCTACAGCTGTCCTAAAAGGGCTGCATGTCATAGGCTTACTGAAAGGGGTAATGGAGAATTCCGTACAATATGTTTGAAAATCATAGAAACTGCTCGAACAAATACAATCAAATGAGTAATGGCTACTTTAAAAAAGAAAATATCGTGGGCTTACTAGGAAAAACTGCCAACTCCATCCTTTTTTTCGAAAAAAAAATAGTTTGTAAGTACAGAACTTTTTGTTCTATCTGAGAGAACTCATTTTGCAATATACACTGGTCAAAAAAAGTTAAGCATAATTAGGCATATAACGGTTTTTATTAATTAAAATAAAATAGATAAATTATAATTGGGTTTCTTGGTTCCACAGAATAAACTTAAAAGTAGAAATACACTATTTGTTAACAATGGACTCAATATGAAATGAAAAAGTTGCATTGTTTGGAAACAACGGAAAAGATAAGGGAAGTTGAAATTCGTACATCATCAAAGAAAAGGAGATGGTGCTTTCAGTACCCTGTTTAATAACGTGTTGGTCCTCCACGAACCCTGAGGCACTCTTGTATGCGACGGGGCATACTCAGTACCAACGCATCTAAGCTCTCCTGAGGCAAATTGTCCCATTCTTCCAAGGCAGCATTCCTGAGTTCTTGAATCGTTAATGAGTGATGTGGACGATTGGAAATGTCTCTCCTGAGAAAGCTCCATGCATGCTCTATGCAGTTCATATCCGGTGAGCATGGTGGCCAATCCATTCTTCGGATCCCATGTTCTACAAGATACCGCTGCACACTATGAGCACGATAGGCCGAGCATTATCGTCCTGTAGAGTGAACCCTTCTCCTACAGTCTCTGCAAAACCACTTACTATGGGTTGGAGGATGTTGTTCTCATACACGGCAGCAGTCATGTTTCCCTCTATTGAAACCAGTGGTGTGCGGCGGCCAAACATGACACCTGCCCAAAACAAGATTGAACCACCAAACTGTTGGTGACGTTCCACGGTCATTGAGGGATGATTTCGTTCCCCTGTTCGTCTCCATACGCGAATAGAGTTGTTGTCAGGGTGTAGGCCCATTCTCACTTCGTCTGAGAATAAAGTTCTGGTCCATTGGCCTCATGTCCAATTCTCATGTGCTCTAGCCCATCTTGCACGAGCACCCCTGTGATGTGGACGGAGTGCTGGAGTCTTGAGTGGTCTTCGAGCATACAACCCTATGTCATGAAGTCTATTGCGCACAGTTTGGCTACTTACAACAACACAGTGGCTTCGCGCAGGTCATGGCGCAGAGTTGTAGCTGAGGCTATAGGGTTCCTACGTGCAGATAACCTTACATACCGGTCCTGACCTGGTGTTGTTTTGCGTGGACGGCCTTCGCGAGGTCGATCTGCTATTGACTGGGTTTCCTGGAACTTTCTCCACAGTCTGGAGACAATACTCTGATTCACATGAAGGATGTTAGCAACATCAACTTGTCTCATGTTTTGTTCCATCAAAGTGATGATTTTGATGCGGTCTGCCATTGTAAGGGTGTTCCGAGCCATTGTACTGCACTATGAAGCACTATGAAGCAAAATGACACTGACTGAACTTTGCTCGAATTACAGGCTTTTCTTTACTAGCCGTGATTTGGACGTTACCTAGTGATGCAGACTAAAACAAATGAAAGAGTTTGAATTGGTAAACATAACACGTGCCACATAAAACCAAAAGAAACATAAATATCAGGTATTATTGGGTAAACTGGAAATATGTTTAACTTTTTTTGACCAGTATATCTATCCAGTCCCTACTTATGAAGATATTAAGTCCACATATCGAATATTAAGTCCACAAATGACAGATTCTTGGCAGGGAGAACCTTTCCAATTCAAATATCTCAAAACTAAGTTTTAAGGAGTTACCGGGTTTTCCTTGTAAGCCCACGATGTGTTCACTGAATTAGAATAAACAATAATGAAAAAAATCTCAGCCTTTATTGACTGACATTCTGTATCTTGTGTGTCTTTTTCATCTCTTTATTCTTCATTTCTTTCACTGTTGCTACTTCTCGTCACTGGAATTCTCTGCCGCCTGAAGTCAAGGGCTGCCGAACTTTAATTTCTTTTAAACGTAAATTAGAAAAATATCTTTTGATGAGTTGCCAGACCTGACACATTCCAAATATTTAATGCAATGTATTCCACTGTACTCATTTTTATTTTTTTATTTCTTAATTATTTCTTAAATTTAAGCTCCTAGTTCACATTTCAATTTGGCTCATCTATTTTACTGTAATCGTTACTATTCTTACATGTGTGTTAGTCTGTGTTTTTGGCAACCCAGGTTGCCTGGGCAGACTATTTCTTAGAAATAAATTATATAAAATCATGTAAATCGTGTTTATTTATCACTTAACACCAATATGTATCGTACTGTGTTTTTTTTTATTATTATTACTATTAGTCTATTTTTTTTATTGTGTACATTTTATTCAAATGTCAGTTTCCGGTTTAATTATGTGAATCCTACTGACTTGTAATCTAATATTAATATGTATTCCAATGTGTTTTTTTTTTTTTTTATTTTTACTGTGTACACTTTTTATTGAATTATTGACTCCTGTTTTTGTGTGATTTGTATTTGATTCTAACAACATTAATATGTATTCCACCATGCTTATTTTTATTTTATGAGGTAAATTTTATGTAACTACCTATTTTGATCTCATTATGTACCTATATCGTATCAGTATGTAATTACTTAATTTCGAACCAATTGTATGTTCAACTATGTAAGGAAATTTTAATCCTGGTTGAGTGTAAGAGAAGGCCTTACGGCCTTAACTCTGCCAGGTTAAATAAAGCCATTATTATTATTATTATTATTATTATTATTATTATTATTATTATTATTATTATTATCATCATTATTATTCTCCCAAATACCATTCATTTTGTTTCAGAATATATTTTCTGGATAAACCATAAGCTACATTTATAAGTTTAGTAACTTCTCTTTGGAGAACATTTTCATTCAATGAATATAGCCTGAACATCAATGGGTCAAGCACCGATAGTGAGTAGAATTTAAAATATTGTTGTTGTTTTCTAATGCCAGGCGTTTGACAATAAAGTCATTTGACCTCTTGCACTTCAATATTTTTCAAAGATATTATCATGGTCAGCCAGTGAAGCACAGATTTTGAGGTGTTCCGAATCCATTTCTTGATTTTCTGAGAGTATATTGGCTAGTTCAGTCTTCTTAGCTGATGTTATACCACCAGCATTCCATTGTAGGATGTTTAGTTGATTCTGTACCATTAAAGTAGTCCCCCCCCCCCCCAGAGATCTGATTGGGGGACTATTTTACCTCCGAATAATTTTACCTTAATGGTACTCATTTCATATTGGAGTTAAATGGCAAGTTGTAGCCGATTTAAGTGAACGCCATATTTTAACGTTTTGGTGGCTACTTCATTCACACACAACCCCCAGAATGTCTGGAGGACCACACCTGCTGTTGGTCGACGGGTCCATTGGACCTAGCTGGGAGATCTTGTTGATCACCAGCTTTCCCTCCTTAAGCCACTGGAGGACGATTTTAGTGCCATAGCAGGTCAGCACTAGGAACAGAAAAGTAGAAAGAGGAGGAAGGAAAGGGAAATGAACCCCTAGGCCTCGAATGCTCTAATGCCGTCGGGGTCGAAGAAAGTAAGAGTTCAGTGAGAGGACTGGATAGGAAAGGGTAAAGAGGGAATTAGGTATTGGATAGAGGAAAATTATACCAAATTCAGTCATTAACTCATTAAGCTGACCAGTGCTAACTGATGAGTAGCCCCTCCCTTTAAAATATTGTAGGCCTATTAATTACTATATGATTTAGCCTAAAATCTTTAACCAAACAGATTACCGCTGTCTAGACAGTTCTCAATAAAAATCTTAAATACATTTTAGGGACAAAAGCTTTAGTTTCGACTGTAAAGAAGAGACAATATATGACAGTAAAAAAATGTTCGGTCAATGTAAAAAAATCTCTTGCATATGTCTCATTAATAACGAAGGTAGACCTAAATTACAATCACAAAACAAGGCAGCTTGTTCTTGTCTTGTTATAAAAGTTGAATTAAAATTTTATTTAATTTATTTCTCAAAAAAATATTTTAAAGCATGCAGCAACAAAAATGTGTACCTGTGGGTTGCTCCTGCTGCCGTAACGACCGCAGGGCCCCGTTCAAAGAGCTGGACTGGTCCCACACTGTGAAGTGGATGGGGTCGAGTGTGTGTGCATACCACTTAGGTTTGTCCCCTATCAGTGTGGGGTCAAACACACCGGTGTGCACTCGGAGAAAGGCAACATTGTTTGGGGTCAGAGACCACTCTGCGAGAAATTCCACAGCCTGCACAAAGAGTATCCAAGGTATGTTAAACAACCAACACTATTTCTAAATTGTCTCTTTGGTTCTAATCTAAAACACGTCTTCATAATGAAGAATTCAGTGATTTGTATGTCAGATATCCATGCTATTCTTCTTTCTTCATGATGCTATCATGATTACTATTTAGATTTATTGTCAGACTATTTCTTCCTTCACTTGTTATTTCATTTATTCATGTGTTTGTTTCTTTATTCAATCCTTCCTTTGCCCATTCATTCAATTATTCAGCCATCCATTCATTCATTCATTCCATTCAATTTATTCACTAAATTAATTAATTAATTTCATTCATTCAATCATTCATTCAGTCATTCATTCATTCCAGCGTTTAATCTAGAGGTGTGTTTCAACATCGTCGTCTCTACGTCCCTAGTCCCAAGTCAATTCTTAGTCTTTCACATCAGGAGATGAAGGACATCCAATAATTATATTTTCCACAGATTATTCTACTTTACTATACATCAAATGCAAATGATAGACAACATTAAGATATATGGATCATATGAGGAGACAAAGGCAAAGGCAGAAAATAGGAAAGATTGGAAAATGCTGGGTTTGCGGTGAAAGACCTGCCCTTGGGCAGAACATTACGAATGAACTAATGAATACGAGTAAACGCACTTGATCTGGATGAAAAAAAGTTATTTCATAAAATTTCTTGTTTGAAGAAAATAATATGTGAGTTAGAGAAACAGGCAAAATATAATGAAGAAAATGCTGATCATTGTTCAGAAAGGAGTGAATTTTTTTTTTTTTTAATTTTCTCTAAAAAAAATTATTCTCTATGCACAACTCCATAAGCTGATTGATCTGGAGATAATGCTTCAGTGAAGAGAATTTTTTTTTCTTCTATGAACATGATGTGGAGATCCAAAAAATCCGAGTTTAGAAACTGTTCGAGTCATGCTTGCTATCTTAACCAACTTCAATATGACCTGTCACAAACTTGCTGCAAAATTAGGATTCAGAGAAGAACTACTTAAAAAAATTCACTCTTCTGAAAGCACCAGTAGTTTAAGTAATAGTTACGCAGAATAAATATTTTAGTGTAAGTTATAAGTAGAATGATTATTTTAGATCCTTAAAGCGTGTAAAACAATATAAGTGAATGGCAAACTAACAGAAATGTTAAAAGTAGTTTTTTTCATATATCAATATCTGTCCCTGGAAATTGTGAAAAAAAATCTGGTGACCTTATCCTACTAGGTCTGTGTAAAAACTGAAATAACAAAAATAACATTTTTCAATATAAGTACTATTACTTACTTACTTACTTACTTACAAATGGCTTTTAAGGAACCCGAAGGTTCATTGCCGCCCTCACATAAGCCCGCCATCGGTCCCTATCCTGTGCAAGATTAATCCAGTCCCTATCATCATATCCCACCTCCCTCAAATCCATTTTAATATTATCCTCCCATCTACGTCTCGGCCTCCCCAAAGGTCTTTTTCCCTCCGGTCTCCCAACTAACACTCTATATGCATTCCTGGATTCGCTCATACGTGCTACATGCCCTGCCCATTGCAAACGTCTGGATTTAATGTTCCTAATTATGTCAGGTGAAGAATACAATGCGTGCAGTTCTGCGTTGTGTAACTTTCTCCATTCTCCTGTAACTTCATCCCTCTTAGCCCCAAATATTTTCCTATGCACCTTATTCTCAAACACCCTTAACCTATGTTCCTCTCTCAGAGTGAGAGTCCAAGTTTCACAACCATACAGAACAACCGGTAATATAACTGTTTTATAAATTCTAACTTTCAGATTTTTTGACAGCAGACTAGATGATAAAAGCTTCTCAACCGAATAATAACACGCATTTCCCATATTTATTCTGCGTTTAATTTCCTCCGAAATATTTGAATTTTTCCACCCCTTCGAAGGATAAATCTCCAATTTTTATATTTCCATTTCGTACAATATTCTGGTCACGAGACATAATCATATACTTTGTCTTTTCGGGATTTACTTCCAAACCGATCGCTTTACTTGCTTCAACTAGAATTTCCGCGTTTTCCCTAATCGATTGTGGATTTTCTCCTAACATATTCACGTCATCCGCATAGACAAGAAGCTGATGTAACCCGTTCAATTCCAAACCCTCTGTGTTATCCTGGACTTTCCTAATGGCATACTCTAGAGCGAAGTTAAAAAGTAAAGGTGATAGTGCATCTCCCTGCTTTAGCCCGCATTGAATTGGAAAAGCATCAGATAGAAACTGACCTATACGGACTCTGCTGTAAGTTTCACTGAGACACATTTGAATTAATCGAACTAATTTCTTGGGAATACCAAATTCAATAAGAATATCATATAATACTTCCCTCTTAACCGAGTCATATGCCTTTTTGAAATCTATGAATAACTGATGTACCGTACCCTTATACTCCCATTTTTTCTCCATTATCAGTTGAATACAAAAAATCTGATCTATAGTCGATCTATTACGCCTAAAAGCACACTGATGATCCCCAATAATTTCATCTACGTACGGAGTTTATCTTCTGAAAAGAATATTGGACAAAATTTTGTACAACGTCAACAAAAGTCAATATAAGTACTATTACAGTTTTATTTAAAATATGTTTTTTAAATACTTAATCTTTGCATTGAGTAAAATATCGTTATGATTAAAACATATTTTGAAGACTCTGGATCATATTAAGTTTAAATATTAATATAAATTCTCTTCATTACGTATATCTACTATTATATCCATCATCCAAATCTATAACAGAGATGTAAATTACTGTAGGTTATTTTTTAACGACTTATAGGAAATAAAATACTTTTATTTAATTAAAAAGGTTTACCTGCAAGAAAGGCTATGCGTGCAAGGCAATGGAAACATTCAAACTCCGCTTACCTGAGTTCTTGCGAATCGGTTAAGAAAGTGTGAAGTGCGTGGGCGAGATCGCAGGAAGCTGTTGATCTGAAACGCAACGACAGGACGAGGATATAGGCGGAGAGTCCTTGTGTGTTCTGTGAAGTTCGCTAGTAGGTTCTGCGAGTTGAAGAAGCGTACCTGTGCACAGAAAAAACAAAATTTGATTTACTATACCTATATTGCAAGGCAATGAAAAGTTATGATACGTATTTGAAACACTATAATAAGTAATAAGTACCCTGTACACTGTATTCAGTACGGTAATCTTTTTCTTGTGGCTGGGCCGATTGTTCAAATCTGTTTTCAACTAAAGTAACTGTACTCAAACATAAAACCTTTTTATGTGCCAAAGGAAATGTTAAAATAATGCTTGGATCCTCACACGCTGGCTATGATGAGATGATTGCAGAGAACTGGTGAACTTATGGTACAGAAGAGTAGAGCATCTCAAAACCTAATCCAACACCAACTGAACTCGCCATCTATTTACTTATTTAATTATTCATTTATTTAATTCATTAAATTATTTATATATTTATTTGCTTCTAATTATTTAATTAATTATTTATTTAGTTATTTTGCACAGCAACAATTGACCTCAGAATTAGCGGAATAGATAATACATTTTTGAAGTGAAAAATTGAGACGGTGTTGAGTGAAGTTCCTGGGTAGCTCAGTCAGTAGAGCATTGGCATGCTCAGACAAAGGTCCTGGCCGCAGTGTTGCCACGACCTACTCACGAAAATCAGGAGAAAATCATCGAAAAAAAAACAGGAGATTACAGTAGATTAATTAAACATGAATTTCCTCTTTGTATTATAATATTAATTACAAAACAGTGTACTCTAAGAATGATGATACTGTTGTATTACTATATAGCACTTCCCTAACCAATGAAATGGAACAATTTTGCTAAATATAATTACTGCTATCTCTACTCAGCGTACGTATCAAAGTCATGTAATTTTGTTTTTACACAGTAATGTCTTATTGACAATGTTTCGCATTAAATCTGGAATTTTTCATGTATTCACGAAAGATTTATTTTAAAGGTGATATTAAATACAGTACTGCATTAGCTGTGACTATAACAGACGAAAAATTATCCCCTTTCTTGCTTTTACATAACTATCCTTTAAACTGTTCACCATTTTCCCACTATAATTTATAATATTCTGGGAGTATTTACTTTTTTTTTTTTTCTTGCTGGGACACTTTCACTCATTTTAAAAGATCGCTGTGCAAGATATGTAGGCTAACACAAAAATGCCATTACCTACACTTCACTCCCTCACTGTTTCACGTGCACACAACCAGAAACAAACTTCACTACTGAATAAGTTTCGTTCTTCCTCTGTTCTCCGGGTCCCCAAAACAATAATGAAATAAGTTAATTCTGTCGTCGATTTGCAAAAGGGGATACATCCAAAATAACAAAGTGTTGGAAAATCGCTACAAAAAATCATAAACTTAAAATTTTAAAATGTTCATGGATCCTGAATGTATGTATCCATAGTGATCTAATTAGAAAAAAAAATTATGAACATTTTAATTTAACTTATAGTTTTGCGATTTTCCAACACTTTATTTCCGAAATGTCTCCTTTTGCAAATTGACTACAGTTATCACATGCTTACGTTGCATGAAGATTATATACGTGTGTGTGTGTGTGTGTGTGTGTGCGCGCATGCGCGCATCCTTTCGTGGTAAGGTTTCAAACATTCGTTGTCTATTGTTCTGTAATTATGTTTAGACTATCGAGTGGATTGGAGAGACCCATAACTCTGAGCCATGTGTATAGAACATGGTCTTTTTCTGCCGTGTGCTGATATCATAAACCGCCGCTGGACCCCAGTTGCTTCTTGTAAGCATCATGTGATGACGCGATATGAGCAGGGAGACAAATGAAAGCATTGACTTGTGTATAAGATGCAAAAATAAGACATGATGACATAATATAGGCCTATGTGTACTAAAGTAATGAGTTGAAAATCCGGGCATAGAACTAAGACACTGCAGCATGCCAGAAAGGCGGAGAAATTCGGACTTTTGACATAAAAATCAGCAGATAAATAGATAAAATGGAAAAACAGGAAATCTCCTGCTAAATCAGTAGGCATGGCAACACTGGACTCCTGGAATCGATACGCAGTCCCGGAACAATTTTTCCCTTGAAATTATTCAAGTCTGCTTCACAGGGAGCTTTACCTGCAAGCTAGCAATCGTACAGCAGAGAGAATTTAACTGCTGAGATTTTGAAGAAGAAACTTTCAGTGCGACGCAGTCAGTAAAAATAAAGAAATGTGCAATACGACATATACATAAATGTAATAAATATCGCATTAAAATATAGATAGTTTATTAGATTTTTTATTTTACGTTTATATTTGTGCCAATTTCAAGAAAAGTAACCACCTTCTTCCCTTTCTATTCTAAGCAATGTTAAGTGGATACATCCTGGTTCTCATGATAACACACAGTTACTGCATCACTTCATGGCTGTATCAGCAGGACATCCTTTTACAAAAATAAAGAATGCCATTCCAAAAGTTTACTGTGGAAATTCCGTAATTTGCTTATCCAAACGCAATTATAAAACTCCGATATCTGCCTACTGTTTTTAACACTCCGACAAATTTTATTTAAAAAAAAAACAGAATAGTCATATGCTTACAACTTTAAAAATGTAAGGCTATATTTTAAAAACATATTATTGATACTTATAAAAATATTATCTAATATCAATCAAAGTACACTGATAGCAGAGTGTTCAAGAGTACATATATGCTTTAGACACTGGAGACCAGAGTTCAAAGACAGTATCAGAACAATCTTCCTGTCCACACCTGTGGAGTAACGGACAGCGTGTCTGGCCGCGAAACCAGGTGGCCCAGGTTCGAATCCCAGTCGGGGCAAGTTACCTGGTTGAGGTTTTTTCCGGGGTTTTACCTCAACCCAATACGAGCAAATGCTGGGTAACTTTCGGTGCTGGACCCCGGACTCATTTCACCGGCATTATCACCTTCATCTCATTCAGACGCTAAATAACCTAGATGTTGATACAGCGTCGTAAAATAACCCAATAAAATAAAAATGAAAACAATCTTCCTCAAGGCACTCCTGTTTTCTCTGCCAGCAGTTCATCATTTCTCTATAATTCATAAATATCTGCATCACTGGACTATCAATAATAGAAGACAATTACACCATATTTTCTCCAATGTAAAACAAATTCCAAGGGACTGATTAGGAGAATGATGAGGAACAAAACAAAATACTGAAACTGAAACCCTGAAATTGGTGCCAACACGTGACCATACAAGCAATGCCAATAACGAAACAGTGTCATGTAGGCCAGGGTAATTGTAAAATACTGTGAGAAATACAAAACTGTTAATATAAAAATTTTAATTCAGGGAATATTTAAATTAATATGTTGGATAATTTACAAAGCAGTTTGGCACCAAATAAGAGTTACCGTTTAGTTGTGAAGGAATGTTTTGTAAGAGTCTACAAAAAAAGTTGAGGAAGAATTTTGCTTCAACTTCATTTTTGACTTTGTAAGTAAACGCACACTGCTATTCTTTAAGAATATGTTGTTTCTATGGTTAGGAGAAAATCCACAAACGATTAGGGAAAATACGGGAATTTTACTTGACGCAAGTAAAGAGATAGGTTTAGAAGTAAATCCCAAAAAGACAAAGTATATGATTATGTCTCGTGACGAGAATACTGTACGAAAAGGAAATATAAAAACTGGAAATTTATTCTTTCAAGAGGTAGAAAAATTCCAATACCTGGGAACAACAGTAACAAATATAAATGATATTCGGGAGGAAATTAAACACAGAATAAATATGGGAAATGCCTGTTATTATTCGGTTGAGAAGCTTTTATCATCCAGTCTGCTGTCAAAAAATCTGAAAGTTAGAATTTATAATACAGTTATATTACCGGTTGTTCTTTATGGTTGTGAAACTTTGACTCTCACTTTGAGAGAGGAGCATAGGTTAAGGGTGTTTGAGAATAAGGTGCCTAGGAAAATATTTGAGGCCAAGAGGGCTGAAGTTACAGGAGAATGGAGAAAGTTACACAACACAGAACTGCACGCATTGTATTCTTCACTTGACATAATTAGAAACATTAAATCCAGACGTCTGAGATGGGCAGGGCATGTAGCACGTATAGGCGAATTCAGAAATACATATAGAGTGTTAGTTGGGAGGCCGGAGGGAAAAAGAGCTTTGGGAAGGCCGAGACGTAGATGGGAAGATAATATTAAAATAGATCTGAGGGAGGTGGGATATGATGATAGAGACTGGATTAATCTTACTCAGGATAGGGACCAATGGCGGGCTTATGTGAGCGGCAATGAATCTCTGCGTTCCTTAAAAGCCAGTAAGTAATTAAGTATGTTTTAACAATGTATTGTAGTTAACATTTATTGCATTGGGTTCAAACCTGTCTTCGAATAGTTGACTAAACAACAACGATAGCAGAATTGAAGTAAAATGAGAATTTTTTTTTATTTTAGTAGGTTATTTTATGATGCTTTATCAACATCTTAGGTTATTTAGCGTCTGAATGAGATGAAGGTGATAATGCCAGTGAAATGAGTCCGGGGTCCAGCACCGAAAGTTACCCAGCATTTGCTCGTATTGGGTTGAGGGAAAACCCCGGAAAATACCTCAACCAGGTAACTTGTCCCGACCAGGAATCGAACCCGGGCCACAGTAAAATGAGAATGGCGGAAAACTTTAGTAATCAGAAAAATGTCTATAGTACTGGTGCTCTGCCCACCACATATCGTACCAGGCTGGAATCCCTGTCCTCTATGGTTAAAAGCTATCAGATAGCCGGACTGACTCCTTTCCCTTCTCATTCCTCTGTCCCTTCTCCCTTCATTTCATTCCCGTCTTCCCAATTTCCTATTTCTAGGTTCCATTCCTCATTGCCTTAGTGGTGTATGTTCTCCACCTCATTTCACAGTCAGTTTCATCTTGTTCCTTTCCTTCTCAGTAGCCAAGTGCTGATAACAAGGTGACATCACTGCACATTACAATGTGCTGTTGCTGGCAATTTAAAAGAAAGCACAATGCGAGATAAGTTTACTTCAGTTTATGATGTTAAAATTCTGGTTTTCAAATGCCATTATCGCGTAATTTTGCATTTTGCAATGGTACAAAGAAAAACAGTTATAAAAGGAAGGAGAACGTTCAATTGTCTCAGAACAGTGCACCATGAACCAGCTCTTTGTGTGCATTATCTTCCTACTCATTCAGGTAAGTGGCAATTATTTAGAGCTGAATAAAGATGTGTACAAGTATAGCTGATGACGATTGATTAAAATGTATGAAATAACTTAAGAAGTATAGTATCGCAATGCTACAAGAATATTATGGGATGTTCAAAAAGAGCCAAGTTTTCAGCATCTCTTATATGTGACTAGTTGCAGGAAATGGAACCTAAAGTCGGATTTTTTTGTTGATATTGCATTATGTACTTTTCGAGAAAAATTAAAATTAAAGTTTTCATTTGTTCCCTTAGGAACTATAAGAAAGATTTAGGTATTTAAGAAGCACTGTGTAAAACTACGTCCTAGTGTAGTACTTACTTACTGGCTTTTAAGGAACCCGGAGGTTCATTGCTGCCCTCACATAAGAACGCCATTGGTCCCTATCCTGAGCAAGATTAATCCAGTTTCTGTCATCATATCCCACCTCCCTCAAATCCATTTTAATATTATCTTCCCATCTACGTCTCGGCCTCCCGAAAGGTCTTTTTTTCCTCTGGCCTCCAAACTAACACTCTATATGCATTTCTGGATTCCCCTATACGTGCTACATGCCCTGCCCATCTCAAACGTCTGGATTTAATGTTCCTAATTATGTCAGGTGAAGAATACAATGCGTGCAGTTCTGTGTTGTGTAACTTTCTCCATTCTCCTGTAACTTCATCCCTCTTAGCCCCAAATATTTTCCTAAAAACCTTATTCTCAAAAACCCTCAATCTCTGTTCCTCTCTCAAAGTGAGAGTCCAAGTTTCACAGCCATACAGAACAACCGGTAATATAACTGTTTTATAAATTCTAACTTCCAGATATTTTTACAGCAGACTAGATGACAAAAGCTTCTCAACCGAATAATAACAGGCATTTCCCATATTTATTCTGCGTTTAATTCCCTCCCGAGTATCATTTATATTTGTTACTGCTGCTCCAAGATATTTGAACTTCTCCACCTCTTCAAAAGATAAATTTCCAATTTTTATATTTCCATTTCGTACAATATTCTCGTCACGAGACATAAGCATATACTTTGTCTTAACGGAATTTACTTCCAAACCTATCTCTTTAACGTCCTAGTGTAGTATGTAAAAAAGCCTACAGATAGCGCCAAGATGTCAAAACATAGAAATGCAGTTTTTACATTGCAAATTCGTTATTTGTTCTCCTGTAAAATTTCCTTTCACGACTTTAGGTCCCTTTCGCGCAACGGGTCACATATGAAGAGAAAAATGAACTGACATCATCAGACCTGATCTTACATACAAGCCATTAGCAAGTACGACCAGGTCTGATTTATATCAACCTGTGTAGTCTTTCCTCCAAATTGCTGCACTGGACGAATTTCATCCATATTCAATATCTACAAGTTAATTCGCTTCGAAAGTATGAACATGAATTATCATCATTATTAGGTAGTTGACAAATAACAGTACGAGTAAGGTATTCATTTGAAGAAAATAGGTAACACAAATAGCAAACTCACTAGGAATTAATTCTAATGATTTTCGGTAATTGGTTAGAAGATGGACTTAAGACTTGAAAATGGCTTTTCGTCTGCTAAATGTGATGTCAATATCAATAATTAAGAGTAATAAACAATGGCTGATGTTTCTTCTTGTCAAGCAGTACATCTCACTTGACGATATGTGTCAAGAGGAAAAAACAACTGTTTGTATGCATCTGATTAGTGTGATATGTAGCTGATCGGCGATGTATGCAATGGAGGGGGAAAGGAACTGGCCACCCCCCATCATCTCCTGGCCTAGTTGCCTCATAAATGGTGTCATGTTGGTATCACTTGTAAGGTTCAGACCTGTCTTCAGACAGTTGACTAAACAACAGCAATGTTTTTCAACAAGGAACAATGCCGAATGAAATAGGATAGACTGTATGTTTTAAAAAATATTGACTGAAAGCGACTGATACTGTACCGGTATCTACAAAATTGTACGGTACTTTAACACAAAATGTCTTCATAGATACACTATCATAGAACATATCTTCTCTCGTGTATTATTTTACTAATAACCGTGAAAGCATACATTTAAAATGATGGAAGACAAAACATTAGTACCACAAGACAATTTCTCCGAATATTGTCTTTTTTTGACACAATTTCTTCCTGGACTCGCCAGGATTTTAAGCCAGCAATTTGGCTCGGAATGCTAATCCACTAGCCATTCTGATCACGGTATTTCATTCAAATACATTAAGTCCCCCTATTTAATATACCGGTTAGAATTAGCAGTATTAAAATATATATTACAAGAACAATACATACATTTATACTTATATACTGTACTGTATCTTCTTTTCAGATTTCTCTTACCTTTAGTTGGATTTTTGGTCGTAAGTATTACTTTCATTAAATACTCTACTTTTGCATAAGTCTATCTAATGGTAAAGATAACACAGGATTACAGTTTGTATCTTATTATGGAAAACCACAACCACTATCATCACCAAGTTATCTCGGTGGTCTTGCAGTTATCATGTAGGCCATTGATCAGAGGTTCGCAGGTTCATATCTGGCCAAGGACGATAGATTTTAAGGAGAAAAATTACGCTGGGTTCAATATCCCAGATTTATGGCAGGTACAAAACTCTGTGCCTGATAAGAGAGTTCCACAAAAAAAAAAAAAAAAAAATTGCCCATTTTTTTGCACAGGTTGAAATTCAACGCTAAATAAGATCTACAGTTGAAAGCATCATTAAATAAAATACTAGCGGTACTACCACATTAAAATCAGTAGCAACATTATAACCATAATTAAAATAGTAACTTTTGCCATCCAAAGATGTTTTATTCGTTGGGCCTATCTCTAATAAAATCTCTTTCGAAGTTCTTTGCTCCCATATTTTCTCAATTTCAATTACATTACTATGAGTTTATTTTTATTGTCTGTGTCTTGTTTCAGTGTCTGTATTCTTTCTTTTTTATGAATCACTGTTTCATTTCATTTATGTTTCAATCCTAAAGGTAACTTAGAAATGCTTTCTTTTCACACTATTTGAACATGACAAAACCGCAGGAAGTTTTTGCTATAACAATGATGCTGAAGACTTCACCACAGTAGGCCTATATATTTAACATGTTAATCTGTCCTTTTCCAGAAACCTGCAACTATGAGGGATATTTTCAAATAGACTGCAACACCTGTCAGTGTATCACACGCTTTTCGACAGCTTGCACAGAAAATGAATGCTAGGTATGAAAATCAAAATCTTCATTAATTATTATTTTGTAAGATTTTACAAATTTAAAAAACGACAGAAATATACGATGAAAGAGTAATGGAACGGAGAAAAATTCTCTCCGGCACCGGGATTTGAACCCGGGTGGCTTAGTGGATAAAGCATCAGCACGTAGAGCTGAAAACCCGGGTTAAAATCACGGCGCCGGAGAGAATTTTTCTTCGTTCCATTACTCTTTCATCGTATGATGACGCAGAATACCTGCATGGAAATATCATATGTACTTCGGGACATTAAATAATATATATGATATGCGTAAATCACTTCGTGATTTAAGACGGCGCTTATTCCGTCGGATCCCGGCCAACTAGTCACTCATATCGAGAGCACCTCAGCACATGTGTGGACTTCGGTCCTGCGTTCATAGACATCTATGACGTAGTGCAGAGGGCGGCCACTAGAGGGAACCCAAGAGTTGGAGCTTAATCTGAGACGATTCTAACCAGTGTCGGAGTTGTATCCGGTGTGGCTTAGTGGATAAAGCATCGGCACGTAGAGCTGAAAACCCGGGTTCAAATCCCGGCGCCGGAGAGAATTTTTCTCTGTTCCATTACTCTTTCATCGTATGATGACGCAGAATATCTGCATGGAAATATCATATGTACTTCGGGACATTAAATAATATATATGATATGCGTAAATCACTTTGTGATTTAAGACGGCGCTTATTCCGTCGGATCCCGGCCAACTAGTCACTCATATCGAGTGCACCTCAGCACATGTGTGGACTTCGGTCCTGCGTTCATAGACATCTATGACGTAGTGCAGAGGGCGGCCACTAGAGGGAACCCAAGAGTTGGAGCTTAATCTGAGATGATTCTAACCGGTGTCGGAGTTGTATCCGGTGTGGCTTAGTGGATAAAGCATCGGCATGTAGAGCTGAAAACCCGGGTTCAAATCCCGGCGCCGGAGAGAATTTTTCTCCGTTCCATTACTCTTTCATCGTATGATGACGCAGAATATCTGCATGGAAATATCATATGTACTTCGGTACATTAAATAATAGACAGAAATATAATCACATAGATATAATTAGGGCTCGGAAGTTGAAGACCTATAAATTCCCTAAAAATACCTTTAAAAAGACCTAAAGATATCCTAAAAAAAGACCTAAAGACTGGAAAAAGGGACGTAAAAAAGTTGATCCAAATAAATTAATAATTTCAGTTTCAATTACATATTTAAAGAAGATAATATTTCAAAAATGCAAAATTCTGGTGGTATGCAATACAGTGTGAAAAACACTTCTACTTTTGCCTATTCTTCATTTTCACTCCTTTCTCCTTAACTTTCGAATTTTTTCTTCATCTCTAACACTCCTAAACCTTTTTCCCATCTTGTTAACTGTGATGCAGAAGTTTTTCTTATTTTCGTGGAACTCTCTTGTTCCCTGTGAGGTACCCCCGAGTATCTGAATACATGACCCTTGTTCAAGATCCTTTCCCCACTTGACTTAATTTTCACTTTGCTTACTCCTAATATTTCTACATTCTACTTTCCCATTTCTTCTATTATTTCCATCTCATTTCTCTTTAAGGTTTTGATATTCCATACTCCTAATTGTATTATCATATTATTGCATTGTCTTTCCATATTGTCCTTTCCTTTCTGAGACCATCTATTGTTTTTTCAATCCATTATACTCTGTACCGGTATGGAGTATTAGCCCAACATTAGACACCAGTGGTTGTCCTTTCAGCATCTGGAGCCAGTGCTCGATTTTCTCTCGGGATTATCTCCTCGAACCTCTGTGATCCCTCTACTATCACTGCAAGGCAACAGTAGTTGGTTTTTTATTTTATTTTATTGGGTTATTTTACGATGCTGTATCAACATCTTGGTTATTTAGCGTCTGAATGAGATGAAGGTGATAATGCCGGTGAAATGAGTCCGGGGTCCAGCACCTAAAGTTACCCAGCATTTGCTCATATTGGGTTGAGGAAAAACCCCGGAAAAAACCTCAACCAGGTAACTTGCCCCGACCGGGAATCGAACCCGGGCCACCTGGTTAGTTGGTTTTTGTCCACCCCTGCTATTTATTTCCCTGGTACAGCACTCACCATATCTGATGAATATTTCAAGGATAAAAAATTACATACAGCAGAACCTCTATTATCCGTGGTAATGAAGGGTGTGGAATGAACGTTTAATAGAAAAAATCGGATAATCCGTACCATATAAGGTTTTCATAAATTAAGTGCATAATACAGTTTCCCAATTTCCTCCCTGGTCTTGTGTTTTTAACCTGCCAGGTAGTGGATCAGAAGTTCACTAGTTTAAGTCTGGTTTTCAATGACGGATTTTTAAGGGCCAAGGAAACTCCTTATGAAGACTGTCAGTGGAAAGATACGAATAGTAGGTCTACAGGTCTCCTGTTGTAGATTTACATACTTATTACACTTTATATTTGTTTTTAATTAAATCGTGCACAGTTGTAATTCCTATTTCGTATTCTGATGCGAGATAAACCACAGTTTCTCTTTTCTCAAATCACTCAATTACTTGCACTATTTTTCGTAGCACAACTCCTTTTCTTTGACATTTGTGGAAGGCATTTTGCATAGAATTTAGACCCCTTGAAGAGTAGACCATACTGTATAAAAGTAAAAGTTTGTAAAAACACTTTGTAGAAAAAATTCGTACTACTATAATGTACAGTACTTCATATTTTTTTCTGCAGCAAAAAAAGAGAGAGAGAGAGAGAGAGAGAGAGAGAGAGAAAGACAGTCGGATAATTCACCAATTGGTTAATAGGGTGACGGAAAATAGGGGTTTACTGTACTTCATTCCATGAAATTCATGAAGAAAGTTGTTGTTGTTTTCTAATACCAGGCATTTGACAATGAAGTCATTTGACCTCTGGCACTCCAATATTTTTCAAAGATATTATCATGGTCAGCCACTGAAGCACAGATTTTGAGGTGTACCGAATCCATTTCTTGGTTTGAGTTGCACAATGGGCAGTTAGGGGACTGATATATTCCAATTCTATGCAGGTGTTTGGCCAAACAGTCATGGCCTGTTGCCAATCTAAATGCAGCTACAGACGATTTTCGTGGTAAATCGGGAATTAACTGTGGATTTTGATGCAGAGAGTTCCATTTTTTCCCTTGAGATTGTGTTATCAAATTTTGTTTGTTGAAGTCTAAGTATGTAGATTTAATAAATCTCTTCACAGAGTAATACGTAGATTTAGTAACAGGTCTGTAAGTAGCAGTGCTCCCCTTCTTTGCTAAAGCATCAGCATTCTCGTTTCCCAGGATTCCACAATGGGATGGTATCCATTGGAATACAATTCTTTTATTGAGTGATATTAATTGAGAGAGCATTTTAGTTATTTCTGCTGTTTGAGATGAAGGTGTGTGTTTAGAGACGATTGATAGAATAGCTGCTTTGGAGTCTGACAATATAACTGCATTCCTAAATTTATTGATGTGGCATAGAAGATTCCTGAGACTTTCCCTTATTGCAATGATTTCACCATCAAAACTTGTTGTTCCATATCCAAGAGATCTATAAAGTGAGAAGAGACAGCACGTAACACCTGCACTGGCACCTTGTTCTCTGGAGATCAAGGATCCGTCGGTGTATAAATGAAGCCAGTTTTGTGGAGGGTACCTAATATTAATTGTCTCTGAAGACAATTGTTTCAGTAGTTCAGTGTTTACTTCTGATTTCAGTATTTCTTCTGTTAAATTTAGATTATATTCTATATTTAATTTGTAAGTTGTCTTTTAAATTCGGGATATTGATTTTCTGTTTTAATTCTTGAACAATGGATATGAAACTTTTTTGAGTTTTCAATCTACAGAGAGGACTGTATGAATGCCAATTATTTCCTGGTAATCTGATAAGTTTTTCATATTGAATCAGTGCTTTTTCTTCTATTGTCATTTTGATGCTGTTAATATTAGTGAGGAGTCTCATAGAATCTATTGGAGTTGTTTTGATTCCACCAGTAATGAGCCTGAGAGCTTGGTTTTGAACATATTCTATTTCGTTTATGAAAGGTGAAGTAATCAAAATTTCTCCGCAGTATGTCAGCACTGGCTGTATAAACATTTTGTATGTAGTGTTCAAAGTATTCCTAGAGCATCCCCATTTCTTTCCTGCTAGTCTTTTTAGAAGGGAGAATCTTTTACGAGCTTTTTCAGAAATGTATTTCATATGGTTGCTCCATGTTAACTTACTATCGAAAATAACTCCAAGATATTTGGATTCATAAGTCCTAGGAAGGTGTTGGCCATTGTATTGGAAGAAAGTAAGTTATATCAATCAGCACATAATAACTTCTCTAAGCTGGGGATATAGTTTTCAATTCTAAGTACAGTTTTTGTTGAACAATGACGTCATTTCGAGAGATTTTTCAAAGTGCGTCAGTTTGTTGTGTCAATATTTCTTCTTCTTCTTCTTCTTCTTCCTCTTCTTCTTCTTCCATTCAAAAAATATATGTGTGTTTTTTTAACATTTCATTGACTTTCTGTATGCTCCATTACATAATAATATTACATGTACTTTCTTTCCTTTGTCACTCAATTACAAAATTACATTTAGGCCTATATAACCTTAATTTACTAGCCTTCAAAGTATTTCCTATGCAAAAATTTGTAGCTGCCAAAGTTCATATTATTTATATAGATAGAAACTGTGTTAGGTAATACTAAATTACATTTTCTACATTTACATAAGCTTAATTTTCGAGCCTGTTAAGTTATTTCCAGTGCAATAATTTGTAATTTACCAAAAATGTATTTTGTGTGTGTGTGCGTGTATGTGTGTGCGTGCGTGTGCGTGTCATATCATGTTATGACCAATATATAAGGTAATTATTACAGAAAGTTTTCTTTATGTGCAGATGTCCACATCACGACTGAAAATGAAGACATAACAACTGGAGAATTTTCTCACCTTAAATCACATATTAATGTATACACCGGTACCTGATTTAAAAGTAATACTGTGATATTTATTCGAAGTGTGATATGTTTTCCACGACTTATAAGAACACTGTTAGGGTCGAATTCATAGTCGTCACTTATAAAATGAGGAAACATTTAAGTAATGAGCATTTCCTTAGCACTTATTTCAGATCGTATTGCAGAGACGCTACTCTTTCATATGCCCTGAGCATTCCCTTGACATCGAAAGAAATATGGCAACATGGCTAGACGTGAGTGCTTTCCTACATTCAATTGTTTTCCAGTGCCTTCAAATTGTTAAATCGGCATTATTATCGTACACAAATACAGAAGTAAATATTATAGAGCTAAAAATTATACAAGATGTCCAGAAAGCATTTTACAGAAAAGACAGAAGTGAGCTAAGATAACTAGTTATCAAATATGGAGATATCGTCGAAAGTAAAGAAAAATTGATAATTGTTCTTTCCAAAAGAAGAAATTGACATGGAACAAAATTGCAGTTGAGTTTAATGCAAACTGCGGAAATATTCCTGTAAGTAAATCATTTAAATTTATTTTTCAGTTATTTTTATGATAAACAAAGTGGAAATGATATAATTACGCAAATTTTAACAGCTTATTCCTTGGGTAGAATACAAACAAAAATGCAAATAACACTTTGTTGGGACGTGAATACATTTCGAAAAAAATGCCACTTAAATCTAGCTGAAATGCTGCTGTATCATAAAATCTCAAAGCAACCGGTAAGCCTCATGGTTGTATTGTGAATTGCAATGAGAGACACCAGAATATTCACAACAGTGTTCTTGTCGAAACGGTATCTCCTCTTAAATTGTTGATCATTATACATTTCTAAAGGGTTCTCCATATCTCTGATATATCTTTTGCTTGCCGAAACTCAATAAATTAAATTAAATCATAATCATCATCCATTGTATACCGAATCAGCTGATTACAATGCATATGAGGAAACACTTAAGTAAGCTGACAAGCTGCCTTATTTGAATAAGTGTTCACTTCAATGGGATTTATGAATTGGAAATTATTATAAGCAACTGCTTAAGTGTTTCCTTACAATAAGTGTTGACTATGAATTCGGCCCTTAATCATTATATGAATACATGAAACGTACAATTTTCTGATAACAATGTAAGCCTAATGTCAACTTAGTGGATAATCATAATGCAATGTTGAAGGAATGCTTTTTTGCACTTTATTAACATTAAATTATATACCGGTAACTATGTTACTGTGTCTTAAAACAATGAACATTATGTTATACTACTTCTTTCTTGGACAAAGATTTTAAATTTATTGTTTCAATGAAAAATACAATTTCTATGTTATATATTACAAGGAAAAGATATTGTTTTGAATGGAAGTTAATTATGTAAAACAAAATATATGAAGACAAATTATACTGGCAGCAAAATTTGCAGTCCCCATTTTCTTAATTAATGTACTCACCTTCCACTTTCCTAAGGAAACACGCCAGTTAAATGCATATACATGAAACTGGTAATCTAATTATAGATGAAGTTCACACCCATCGCCCAAAATAGTGACTGGTTATACCAACAATTTTTGCTATTGTGTGGAACAACTGGTTAGAAGTGACTCACTGTATGAGTAATATGAATTATGTGATTTTGTTTCATTTTACAAAATATTGTGCCATAAACATCAACTAAAGTATATACATAACAATGAGTTTAAAAAATAAGTTTCTTATTTCGTAGTAATTTATGGATACAAGAAAATTCCAATTTCAATAACATATAATTAACATCTTCACTTGAAAAATGACGACATAGGTTCATTATAAGTCGATACAAGTCAAATAACATTACAACAGACAGTAAAGAAAGTGTAATCATTACATATTATGATTATAATATCTAATGGGTGAATAGATTGTCGAGAATACTTACAATCTATCACCTATTTAATCTCAGCCATTCTATTAACTCTGCAACGACGAATATTTTCAACAAACGATAAGGATATTGGAACTTAATATTTTATGTTTGATGCCTGATCAGGTATAGTAAGAACATCATTAAGAATAGACCTATTAATTCGTCAGTGGAATAATATTTACTTACCTACAAATGGCTTTCAAGGAACCTGGAGGTTCATTGCCGCCCTCACATAAGTCTGCCATTGGTCCCTATCCTGAACAAGATTAATCCAGTCTCTACTATCATATCCCACTTCCTTCAAATCCATTTTTATATTATCCTCCAATCTATGTCTCGGTCTCCCCAAAGGTCTTTTTCCCTCCGACCTTCCAACTAACACTCTATATGCATTTCTGGATTCGCCCATACGTACTACATGCCCTGCCCATCTCAAACATCTGGATTTAATGTTCCTAATTATGTCAGGTGAAGAATACAATGCGTGCAGTTCTGTGTTGTGTAACTTTCTCCTTTGCCCTGTAACTTCTTTCCTCTTAGCCCCAAATATTTTCCTAAGCACCTTATTCTCAAACACCCTTAACCTCTATTCCTTTCTCAAAGTGAGGATCCAAGTTTCACAACCATACAGAACAACCGGTAATATAACTGTTTTATAAATTCTAACTTTCAGGTTTTTTGACAGCAGACTAAATGACAAAAGCTTCTCAATGGAATAATAAAACCCATTTCCCATACTTATTCTGTGTTTAATTTCCTCCCAAGTGTAATTTATATTTCTTACTGTTGTTCCAAGATATTTGAATTTTTCCACCTCTTCAATGGATAAATTTTCAATTTTTATATTTCCATTTCATACAATATTCTCGTCACGAGACATAATCATATACGTACATTGTCTTTTCGGGATTTACTTCCAAACAGCCTCCACATATGGAGGGTAGCTGCGAATATATTGAATACGCAGACAGCAGATGAGGGGTGGTTCTTCAGCTTGGAGGTTGGGCGAAGGGCTAACAACCCATCACCATAAAAAAAACAGCTTGTTACGAAACCCCAAAATAAGCCTCATTAAGAATATTAAACTTTTTAACAGTTTACCTATTCATATAAGGGAATTACCCATTAATGCTTTTAAGCATAAGCTCAAGACATTATTGATTTTAAACCCTTTGTATAGTTCAGATGAATTTTATAATATTAATTTTTAATGTTTTTATTGACGTTGTTATGCATTATTTGTAATGTCTTCAGCATTAATAAAGTGTCTGTCTGTCTCACTGTCTGTCTGTCTATTAATTCGTTAGTAGAGTAGTAGATATTAAACATTTTACTGTAAATATTTCATTTCTTATTAAAAATGTTCCATTAATAAATGAAATGTGATATGATCTAACAGCAATCCAGCTGTCAGCCGAGTTGCTTGTAGACTCTTCTTATGCAAAAGCTTGTTATAGATGATATACTATGCAGTAGCGATAATTTGACACATCACAAATGAACAAGTAAAATATTACCAAATATAAGCAGTTAAAACATCAATTATCCACCCAAATTAACAAAGGAGATAACGAAACTGCCTTCCTTCTTGTTCCAAACATTTGTCGCATCTGTCAAGGCAGCCGTTTCAGCTGGCTTACGAAACCAGATTTTTCTACTTACATAGCTCCCCAAATTAATCACGATGTTGGGTGAGCAGCGATCCCATGCAATGACCAAAATCTGATGAGAACATGTCTTCACCCATGAGGAGTTAATGCACTTTGCATTCCATACTGCTAGTCCAAGGCAGGATGCCTCAGACCATGCAGCTAAGGCACGGAAGGTCATGAGTGTTTATGTCTCAATAAAAGATAAAGCTCACTGACCATGAAAAGGTGACGAGAGAACCGTTAAATATGTCGGATTTTTTTTGTCATTTTATTCTCCATTTAGAATTGTCGCTGTTTATCGTATATTTGAAATAAATGAAGAGGAAAATAGTGCTTCTATTCTTACTGTGACATTCTTTCAGCATTATTCACTCGTTTATCAGAAATCATCGAACTTTCACAGACTACTGGTAAATAGTCATCATTTCTACATAAAGATAAGAGCCCATCCATTTTCGTTTGTAGATAAAAACATGAAAAGTAGTCGCTCTCTAATTATATGTATAAATACAAAGGTCTGTATGAACAGAGAAAATCCCTGACTTACCATTCAGTAAACCACTGCGTTAAAAATTAATATTTCTAAACCTCTCGCAACTTTTATTGCCAATAACTCGGCAACCTTCGAGCATTACATAATGTACCATGAATTGAAATTCCACCCAAAACAGTATCAACAAAACCGGTGAACTAAAACAATTTCCTCTACTTACTTGAAATAAATATTGAACTGTGATCTTCATTTTTAGATTAATTACTCACTTCATATTTTTTATTAATAAAGAATCAGTCTTCATTTATTATGTTAGAAATTTAATTTTTCAGTCGTTGACTTTACTACATTATATATTTTGTTAGGTGTTAACCTTTACATAATAAATTGTGTGATGTATGAACGTTTTCGTTGACCATGTCAACATCATCAGATACACTCTTGTCATTTTACAATATCAATACTCTCAATGTTATCTACACAATTCACATACAATACATGTTTACTGTCATATGAAGGTAAAACCTATTAAAAAATTATATGGATTAGTTTTATAATGTTGAATTGTGGATACCCCAACTGTTAACAATTAAAATATACTTATATTATCATGGGTATATTCTTTGCAAATCATCACATGTGAACGATAATATGAACGATGTAATGATATGAAGCTAAAAGTAAGATAAAATATAAAAATGATGAGCTAACTCTACTTAATGCTTTACTATGCATGTGAGGATTTGCAAATTACAATATTTTGTTACAAGGTATTCACTTTTCCATATCATAGTATAAAATTCTGGCCTGTTATAACTGCCTATATTTTGTAGATCTTGGTGTTATTGTTTATGCCAATATGTTGGGTTTAAACTGTTTGTAATTAATCAGATGGTGGGCGTATGTTCTGTTGTTGTTCATGTTACACTGAAAATAATCAAAGTCGTAGGTAGTTAATCTAATTTTGAAACTGATGGATTTGATTTTAATAATTGTAATGTATTAAATGAAACTTTTTTAATAATCAAAGTCGTAGGTAGTTAATCTAATTTTGAAACTGATGGATTTGATTTTAATAATTGTAATGTATTAAATGAAATTGTTTCAAAATTAGATTAACTACCTACGACTTTGATTATTTTTCAGTGTAACATGAACAACAACAGAACATACGCCCACCATCTGATTAATTACAAACAGTTTAAACCCAACATATTGGCATAAACAATAACACCAAGATCTACAAAATATAGGCAGTTATAACAGGCCAGAATTTTATACTATGATATGGAAAAGTGAATACCTTGTAACAAAATATTGTAATTTGCAAATCCTCACATGCATAGTAAAGCATTAAGTAGAGTTAGCTCATCATTTTTATATTTTATCTTACTTTTAGCTTCATATCATTACATCGTTCATATTATCGTTCACATGTGATGATTTGCAAAGAATATACCCATGATAATATAAGTATACTTTAATTGTTAACAGTTGGGGTATCCACAATTCAACATTATAAAACTAATTCATATAATTTTTTAATAGGTTTTACCTTCATATGACAGTAAACATGTATTGTATGTGAATTGTGTAGATAACATTGAGAGTATTGATATTGTAAAATGACAGAGTGTATCTGATGATGTTGACATGGTCAATGAAAACGTTCATACATCACACAATTTATTATGTAAAGGTTAACACCTAACAAAATATATAATGTAGTAAAGTCAACGACTGAAAAATTAAATTTCTAACATATTCACAGACTTTTCTGAAAATTACGCAAAATGAATTGCAAAATATTCATTTATTATATTTAATTTTCATGAGATTATGATGTTGTAATTAACAATAATTGTTAACCAATTATTAGTTTAAGAAATTTAAATAAATAAATAAATATGAATTTCAATGTACTTTATCTTCTTTTGTTATCACAAATACTTTTGTAATATAAAATTGTCAATGAAGCAGCTAATGTCCTACATCAATCAATGGTAGCCACTGTTAAGGTCTGAATTTTAGAGACATACAATTTTACAATCTTGTTTTTAATCCACATTAAAATTGGTTTTCTTAAGATACCGGTACTACAATGATTTATCATTATAGGATAAGAGCTGTTTTCATAACCAACGAACCTAAATGATTCCCATATGCTGCCAATTCCACAGTCTTTATGAACTACCAGTACTCATGTTTTTACAGGACCAAAATTATGGTTCAGCAAGGAATATTTTAAACTTCAATATCTCAGGATACAGAACCATAGCAGAAGCAGTGAGATTCTTATAAAATAATTGTTACATTTCTGTTACTTAAAAAGGATTAGGCAAAAATTGTTTATTGACTATGTTTAGATAAAATCTATACATAACCCCTTTCTCTTACTGTTAGTACATAGCTAATCAGTGCACACAACAATCACTCTCAATGTATTGTTATCCCAACTGTGTAATTATTTACAAATAATATCTTTAAAAATTGCTGTCAGATTTTATAATTCAACGAACTCAATGGTTGGATGTAATTCAAAGATTCTACTGTTATAAAGTGCATACATTTTTTATCTTTCCAAACTAGCAGAAGTACTGGGTGTTCAGTTCAAAATGTGTCTTGGCTCGCTGTACGCCGTCATGTGGCTAGTTGATGAGCCTAGAGAATTCAATCTTCCTACACTTCCGCAGCTCAGGTGTATAACCTAAGAGGCAGAGAAGTTGGCTAGCAAGTACGGCGTTCATTCTGAAGAGTACGTACCGATACGTAAGATAACGCCGGTAGTGGCAGGAATGTGAACTGTTTGGAAATACGTACTGTCGGGATATGGGGAGAGGGTTAAGACGATTACTTACGTATTTGTTGACATTAACTTCGACGGTCAACATGGACACGGAGCATTTGATTTGTGTTGTGGAATGTTACCGTACGCAACCGATGATAACAAATACCCTGCGTACGACTTGCCGGCGCAAAACACAGTTCGAAAGAGGTTATGGTAGCACACAGACCGTACAGACCGCCATCTGTTGCTACGACGTTCAAGTTATACCATACACGTTCTCAAGTTCAGATTGAAGAACGCCTTAAATAATAGGCAACTTCTCTAACATATCAGCTGAAACTCGCTTCAAATTGGTGACCCAACAACAGTGACGTCATGACACACTTTGAAATGAACACCCAGTAGAGTGGTAGCAGAACACGTAAGATAAACCATAGAAAGGACAGTTTTTCAACAATTTGAAATTGTGAAAGTGCTAAATAATGCTACCTTTTCAAAAAGATGCACATCTAAACATATTTTGTTTCACACAACGTGTTGGCTATTTCTTCTCCTTTTTAATTTTGCTACATTAAGTACTGATGTACAGCTAATCCTTGCTTGTTATGATAACTTCGTCGGAGATTTTCACGGCAATTGTTCTAATTGAGCATTAATATCATCCAACTTTTCCTCTATTAAAACATTATGTCTTCATCTTTTTTTCTTGTCCAGTACTGGTCTCATAGTTTTGAATTGAAAAATTTATCAGACCAGCTCTAACCTATCCTCTTCAAACAGCTCATGTCAGTAAAATTCTTAAACAGTTTCTAAATAAGACCGATAATATGATTCGAAGTGCTGTAAAACAAATTCTGCAGCTTCCTAGCGACCCACCTAACAGCATCCCAACCATGGTAGCGCCAGTTCGAGCTCTTCCAGGACATCCCATTGCAGACACTGTAGTGAGTTTGAATCCTACCTCATGTGCTTGGGAGAAATATTGAGAATAAAATGACATAACATCATTCGTTCCCTTCTTGCTACTGCTCTCCGAAACAAAGATTTGGAAGTTTATGAAGAAGTTCATTGTTTGGCTGTTCAAGATAGCGTACGGGGGATATATACTGTATATATAAAAGTCAACAATACCTTACTTTCGTAACAAATGCAACGTCCAGAGTATCACAGTAATGTCTTCTGTTAGAGTCATTAGGAACAGTCCCTAATTCTTTTGTAATGTGGCAAAGATATTCAGGACGAAACTGTCCAAAACATAATTAAATACTCAGTAGCCATCTTTAAAAATCACCTATATGGTAAATACTCCACATAATTGTTAAAATTATATATTTGTGATTGACAATCTGTCTTTTTATCTTCAATTTTTATCTATATTTTTTTTATTTCATGTGCCCATTCATGTACAACCATTTTTATAAGTTGTGTGTCATTCCATGCCCATAGGCAAGCCTTGGAAGGTCAGATAGTAAAAATAAAAATAAAAATATATACCAGATAATGAATAACAAATCTAGTTCTTTAAAATTTTCTAACATTAACTCAACACAGATATTATTTTTACTTCTTAACAAATGAAAGCTATTTAAATAGACCTCCCACAACTTAATTTTCATTCTAGATTATTATTACAGAATCATATTTATATTATCACTTAATTGGCTTCTGAAGAGATAAAAACTTGTTGACTGAATACTATTTAATTTTATTTCATCATGAAGTAGAATTTCAAGGATATTTAACCACTGAAACAAAAGCTAATCAGAACGAGGTGGAATAATTTTTAACCTTACACTTCCTAATAATTACATGTAACTGTACTTTCCCACGAAGTTGTGTTGTGCAACGTAATCTGAAGTCCGATAATGGAACTTTCTTCACAGGAAATAATAAAATATGTATGTAACTTTTGAGAACAAATGCAATGAATCTAATCTTAGGTTTACTCAATCAGAAAATAAGTTTTCTATGTATAGAAATAATTGTGTTCCACATGGTCAACAGTGTGCAAGGCTTTTAAAATTCCAACAGGAACTCCAGAATATCACCAAGTGGTGAGAGATGGCCCATAAGACAAGAAATAAGACAACGAAAACTCCAAGATCAAACACAAGTAAACTTCTTGATCTAAATTCGTGATTATAATAACAAGACAACAACTATAACTATGACTGGCTGTGAATGAACAAACAAACGAATGAGTGAATGAACGAAAAAACAAACGCACATCACATCAGTTATAATCTATGCGTTGAACAGACACTTCATAGATAAGGATTTTGCTTTTCGTACACAAGGAAGTTTTACAGTATAGCCATTTTTATTTTTGTTCTAATATCTAAGATATAATACTGTTAATTGTTCTGTAAGAGAGTGTAGCAAGTGTGGAGAATAGTGATATGAACTGAAAGTACGACTGTACTTACCATTGCAACTCTTGTGGCGACATCCACAGAATCCACATCATTGCCATAGATAAATGGGTTGAATCCTGTTGTTGCAGCACTTGTAGGTTGTGGATGTAATTGCGGAACCTGCTCCAACTATAATGTAATAAAACATAATTTACTGTATTTATTGAGTTGACAATAATCAATGAAAAGGATAAAGTTCGTGTCAATTACCATCATGTTTTAAGGCCTACTCTGTTTTCTTCACATATTGATTTTAATACAAGTTTTGTAAAATGAGCAACCAATGCTCAGAAATCTTTGGATGTTTTATGTTCTGTTACTTTTTTAAATTAAGGTAATCTTACTTACTTACTTACTGTCTTTTAAGGAACCCGGAGGTTCTTTGCCACCCTCACATAAGCCCGCCATTGGTCCCTATCCTGAGCAAGATTAATCCAGTCTCTATCATCATATCCCACCTCTCTCAAATCCATTTTAATATTATCTTCCCATCTACGTCTCGGCCTCCCCAAAGGTCTTTTTTCCTCCGGCCTCCCAACTAACACTCTATATGCATTTCTAGATTCGCCCATACGTGCTACATGCCCTGCCCATCTCAAACGTCTGGATTTAATGTTCCTAATTATGTCAGGTGAAGAATACAATGCATGCAGTTCTGTGTTGTGTAACTTTCTCCATTCTCCTGTAACTTCATCCCTCTTAGCCCCAAATATTTTCCTAAGAACCTTATTCTCAAACTCCCTTAACCTATGTTCCTCTCTCAAAGTGAGAGTCCAAGTTTCACAACCATAAAGAACAACCGGTAATATAACTGTTTTATAAATTCTAACTTTCAGATTTTTTGACAGCAGACTGGATGATAAAAGCTTCTCAACCGAATAACAGGCATTTCCCATATTTATTCTGTATTCAATTTCCTCCCGAGTATCATTTATATTTGTTACTGTTGCTCCCAAGTATTTGAATTTTTCCACCTCTTCAAAAGATAAATTTCCAATTTTTATATTTCCATTTCGTACAATATTCTCCTCACGAGACATAATCATATACTTTGTCTTTTCGGGATTTACTTCCAAATCTATCTCTTTACTTGCTTCAAGTCCACACCTGTGGAGTAACGGTCAGTGCGTCTGGCTGCGAAACCAGGTGGCCCGGGTTCGAATCCCAGTCGGGGCAAGTTACCTGGTTGAGGTTTTTTCCGGGATTTTCCCTCAACCCAATACGAGCAAATGCTAGGTAATTTTCGGTCTTGGACCCCGGACTCATTTCACCAGCATTATCACCTTCATATCATTCAGACGCTAAATAACCTAGATGTTGATACAGCGTCGTAAAATAACCCAATAAAATAAAATAAAAATAAAATTACTTGCTTCAAGTAAAATTTCCATGTTTTCCCTAATCGTTTGTGGATTTTCTCCTAACATATTCACGTCATCCGCATAGACAAGCAGGTGATGTAACCTGTTCAATTCCAAACCCTCTCTGTTATCCTGGACTTTCCTAATGGCATACTCTAGAGCAAAGTTAAAAAGTAAAGGTGATAGTGCATCTCCTTGCTTTAGCCCACACTGAATTGGAAACGCATCTGACAGAAACTGACCTTTACAGACTCCGCTGTACATTTCACTGAGACACATTTTAATTAATCGAACTAGTTTCTTGGGAATACCAAATTCAATAAGAATATCATATAAAACTTCTCTCTTAACCGAGTCATATGCCTTTTTGAAATCTATGAATAACTGATGCACTGTACCCTTATACTCCCATTTTTTCTCCATTATCTGTCGAATACAAAATATCTGGTCAATAGTTGATCTATTACGCCTAAAACCACACTGATGATCCCCAATAATTTCATCTACATATGGAGTTAATCTTCTCAAAAGAATATTGGACAAAATTTTGTACGACGTCAACAAGAGTGATATTCCTCGAAAGTTACTACAGTTAGTCTTGTCCCCCTTCTTAAAAATAGGTACGATTATGGACTCCTTCCATTGTTCTGGTACAATTTCCTTTTCCCAAATAGCAGTTACAAGCTTATAACTTTCATCAGATAATGCGCTTCCACCCTCTTGTATTAATTCTGCTGGAATTTGATCGATACCTGGAGACTAATAATTTTTCAGATTTTCTATCGCAAGATATAAGATGATACACAACATTAAGATATATGGATTGTATGCGGAGACTAAGAGGAAGGTGGAAGAGGGGGAAGATTGAGGAATGCTGGGTTTGCAATGTAGGACCTGCCCTTGGGCAGAAAACTAAGAAATTAATGAATAGGTGAGGAGGTGGAGGTGGACGAGGAGGTGGAGGCAGGTGAACAGGAGATGGCGGAGGAGGTGGAGATGAACACGAAAGAGGTGGAGGTGTCCAATGAGGTGCAGTTGGATGATGATGTGAAGAAGACAGGGCAGCAGGATGAGAAGAGATGGAGAGAGAGAAGGTGAGGAAAGAAGAAAAACCAGGAGGAGAAAGAGGACGCAGAGTAGAAGTGCTCACCTGTTGCGAAATAAGGGACTCGCGACGGCTGGCAGCGGCAGACTGCTGTTGGTATGATGCGCTGCGGTACTGAGTAGGCACAATCGGAGAGGACGCGGCTGACATCAGGCTGTCTCGTCGTATCACGCCTGTCATTGTTTCCACCTGCATGGGCTGTGGAGCCATGCCTGACGTCGGTACAGACATGCTGCTGAGAGCCTGTCAGTCGAGAAACCACACTGTACCTCCGTACGACTACAATCAGCCATCTACAACACATCCTAGCTACTACAGTCCCTCTGTTGCACCTTTCATATCACCCACCTTCCGACATAGCCTCTACAATTGAATGGTGAATTTGCAAAACGACTTAAGTCCCTAGAAGTACTATTCAGAAAATTAAAGAAAACTGTTTTTAACCTCGCTGAACCATATATAGTTACAATATAATTTTTTATAAATAAAATATATGTAAGAGAAATAGTTTTATTATAAAAACTCATACTTTTGTATTCTTCTTCAGGTCATAAGGAATTAAGTTGTTCTGCAAATTAACTTCAATCCTGCATCATAATTATTAGGTTACTGACACATAAACATGTTTAACTAAATGTATTTACACCAAAATCATAAAATAACCTTATTGCAATTGTTGAACAACATTATTTTGAACAATTTGTTAATCACAAGAGCACAGACAACTCTCAGGAGTGTTATAACGAGACCACAGCTTAGTTTCATCTTTCAATTCTTTGTTGTCTCCCATCCTATAATGTTTTCGTAAAATGTATTCACGTCTTCTTCAACACCAATATACTTAAGCATTTTACGAATATCTTGAATTTTGGTTTCATTGATCAGGGATAAACCACTGTGTTGGAAATTGTGGAGAAAGAATGATGCTGAAAATGATCAAGAAGTAGAAAGGGACTTGGTTGTGTCATTGGCTGAATAGAACTGCCTACTGAAGGATGCACTGGAAGGAATGGTAAACGTGAGATAAGTTCGGAAAAATTACCAATGACAACAGACAAAAACAATTTGTCAGCTGAGTGTACGATTAAAATTACATATTATGTAAGTTTCTTCAGTACTTGACCGGAAAAACAACTTAAGTCCAGGACTAAAGTCGTTTTACCTCTTAGCCAAATATTCTGCTGCTAATAAAAACTATGCAAAAGTCGTGGATTAAAGTCGTTCTGCTACTAAACGGTGCCCCTTGCACACAGCAACATAATCATGCTCTCAACTCAAAACCCCCAAAATGTGGACGTAAGTCGTTTTGCAAATTCACCATTCAATTATGTCTTATTGTTAAATTTTTCAAACAAATAGGACTGCATTGGCCTTAATACACGATAGATACGCAGTTAAGTCACAAGTTAGTTTCCTCAATCTTTCAACAAGCAATGAATGATTACTTTCTTTGCATCAGTTTCTATTTTCCATATCTATGATGGATAAATTTTATTTCGATTCACATAACACAGTTACCATGTTTTCTCGAATACCCCACACAACTTTCTTCCAAAATATAAAAGAAAAAAATAGTGGTGCGTGGCTTATTCGAAATGAAGTTGGCAACATTACCTGATTTTTTCCCCGCTCCTAAGGTGGTAGCGTATGCCATTATTTTCCCGCGTGTGTATTTAAATTGTTGACATTGTTAAATGGTGAAAACATTCAAGAATGGATAAGTTCGTAATACCAGGTATTTATTATAACTAGAGCTAGGATTCATATGTAGTAAAAGCTAATATTTTTATATATTATTATAATGTACCGAAGTACATATGATATTTCCATGCAGATATTCTGCGTTATCATACGATGAAAGAGTAATGCAAAGGAGAAAAATTCTCTCCGGCGCCGGGATTTGAACCCGGGTTTTCAGCTCTACGTGCTGACGCTTTAACCACTAAGCCACACCGGATTCCACCCTGGCGTCAGAAGAATCGTCTCAGTTTTAAGTTCCAACTCTTGGGTTCCCTCTAGTGGCCGCCCTCTGCACTACGTCATAGATGTCTATGAACCTAGGGCCGAAATCCACACATATGCTGAGGTGCACTCGTAATGAGTGACTAGTTGGCCGGGATCCAACAGAATAAGCGCTGTCTTAAATCACGAGAATTTTTCTCCGTTCCATTACTCTTTCATCGTATGATAACGCAGAATATCTGTATGGAAATATCATACGTACTTCGGTACATTATAATAATATATTTGATATGCGTAAATCACTTTGTGATTTAAGACAGCGCTTATTCCGTCGGATCCCGGCCAACTAGTCACTCATTACGAGTGCACCTCAGCACATGTGTGGACTTCGGTCCTAGGTTCATAGATATCTATGACGTAGTGCAGAGGGCAGTCACTAGAGGGAACCCAAGAGTCGGAACTTAAAACTGAGACGATTCTTCTGACACCGGGGTGGAATCCGGTGTGGCTTAGTGGATAAAGCGTCAGCACGTAGAGCTGAAAACCCGGGTTCAAATCCCGGCGCCGGAGAGAATTTTTCTCCGTTTCATTACTCTTTCATCGTCTAATATTTTTAGTGGGTATAGTTTATAAACATGCAAGCCATGCCCCCACTCCTCATACTTGCCATTCTCGTCATTCAGTACTTCCATTAGTTAGCGCTAAGGGTCTTTAATCCTCTTAACCACCACTTACAAAACAGCGGGGTTTAAAAGCTGCACTGTCTAGTCCTTGTGACTTTTCCTGCATTTCGAGTCTTGTCAACCAGGCTTAAAACCTTCTTAACCGGCATCACATCGACTCAACTATACTCGGCGTCATTCTTAACTCATACTATATATAAATCCCAGCTCTAATTATAACACTACACGGTATCATACAAAATAAAGGTAGTTAGCTTTTTCATTTCTTTCTGTATGTTATATATTATGTCTGATTTCTACTTACTTATTGTTTACATTTTATTATTATTATCTTATTCAATTTTCTGTGTAAAATTGTAGTGTACTTTGTAAATTTGTAGTGTTTTTTGTAACACAGTTTTACTCCTGGTTGAGTGTTAGAGAAGGCCGTATGGCCTTAACTCTGCCAGGTTAAATAAATCACTATTATTACTATTATTATTATTATTATTACTATTATTATTATTATTATTATTATTATTATTATTATTATTATTATTATTATTAATTTACAGACAGGTGTAGTAATGTTGCAGGACATAGTATAAATAGCTGACTAAGCAAGACAGCTGTTAGGATGGGCTTGAAATGTGTTCTGTTAACTGAACTGTACTGTATTTGTTTTTAATTGTTTTTAATTTGTCGTGTATACAGTTGTTGAAAGTTTTAATTTTGTTTCATATTATTTTATTTTTGGCTTTCAAAAGTAGGGTGCGCGGTTTATTCGAGTGCGCATAGTATTCGAGAAAATACGGTATTTGTTATAGTAATTTTCAAAATACTTATCAAATCCTTAAATACAAAGTCCGTATTTTTGGAGTTTACAAAAAATGAATATGGATTTTAAAAGAATATTAAAAATATTAAATACCATCAATTACGTAATCTGATGCAGGCTATGTGACACTGCTCAAAAGCATAAGCTACTAGACTTCAATTTTCACATACTATATAAATTTTCACTGTTGTTACCAAGTTACTATTTAAGTCAGAAATAAACAAATAATGAACGCCAGTTGATGTTCTGTCCATACTAAATCTGTAATGCATATCTTCCTGCTTGTGTTTGTCCATAATCTTAGCCTGATATCAATTACCTCTCTATTTTTTCTATACTTGAAACACTAATAAACTACCTACTCTACAAATGTGTCACATCTAAACCACAATACTGGTGCATCTGGCTTGTCAATGTAAGCTTTAAATTTGCAAATTTATTTTCCTTCATGCACCTATATTTTGCAAATACTACAAGACATTAGTGTTATACATTAATATGAATCTACTATGCTACACTAGGCTAACCTTATCTCTATTCTCAATATACAATTATGAAGTGCAGAAGAACTGTAACTGTAACTACATTTTACATAGACGTAGTTCCTCTTACTATGAATAATCATTATATTACAGAGATCACTTTAAACAATCTTTATGGTAATGCTGTCAACTAGGTAATTGTCACTGTATTACATTAGCTTATATTTGACGAATATGTAAATCTGATAGGATTTATGGTGAAAATAAATTTAAAATAAGTATGCATTGCACAAATATTCTTGAAGAGAAAATACAAGTTTTCCAAAGTAAACCTTATTACACAAGACGATGGTTATGAAAAAACAGATACAGCTTTTTTTTTTTTTTTTGTAGAATAAATCTATAGAGTATAATAGACACTCTTCTATGTAGGACGCGCATTTGTTGAAATTCAATATTGTGACAGCGACGTGAGATTCGAACTCACGACCAGCGTCCCGCGAGAGAGCATATCGCGCGGGCTTCACGGGGAAAGGGGCCTACAAGCGAGGGGAGGCTGCGCGTGCAGCTGCTACTTAACGCAGTGAATGTGGAACGACCTTCCCGACTATTCCAGAAATCCGTCGAAGTGGAAGACTCGCGAATTTTCGAGGCTACGTCGCTGTGGTTATAAATTACGGTCGCGAAGGAACGACAGCAGTTTTAGAGTTTTCAGTTATTCAGTCAGTGAGTAAGCCAGAGCAAGCAAGCCAGTCAAGCCAACCGGAGTTCGACTCGAGTGTGCGTCCGCATCTGCGTCAGCATCCGAAGGCCTGAGTTCGAGTGCAGTGGATCGCAGTTGGAGGGACCTGAGTTCGAGTGCAGTGGACCACGGTTGGAGGGACCCGAGTTCGAGTACAGTGAACTGTCTCTGAAGGTCTGTGGTTCGAGATACTGTGGACTCGAGTGACTGAGATAGAAGAACTGTGAACTGAGAACTGATAGTTCTGATTTGTAAATAGTGCTTTGTAAATATTAGTTAAGATTAACAGTTCATGGTTGTTCGTACTAGTCCAAGTAAATTGTCATTGTCGTCGGTGGAGTGCTATAACGAATACTGTGTTGAGTGAAAATCCAATTGTTGACGAGGGCGTTTAAGGCGAATTGTAGAAAGGAATTATTGTTGTGACGAATAAATTACATTGTTGTAACTAATAAAATTCACAATATTTTATACATTGTTACAACAAATTATGAATTTCACAAGATACGTGGCAAATCCTACGAGAAATTGTGGTAGATAATGATGCAATGAAGTTCATTTGATTTTCTGTATCATTTTTGTCCGCCTGTCATAACTCTTTATCTCCATATCATCATCTCATCACCTGTGTGAAGTCCTTGTACTTAAATTAATAAACACAATTATAATTACATTTCTTTTCTCTGTAATTTCTGTATCCCTTATGACTAATAATTTTTCACTGATTAAATTGCAAACTTCTTTACCGTGTTAATATTTAGTATTTACTAGTTTCGAAGTCTTGTGCTTCATTGTCCAAAGCCTAGTCTAGACACCTAAAATATTAAATATTAACAGGTAAAGAAGTTTGCAATTTAATCAGTGATGTATAAGTGTTAAAAGTGTATATAGAAAAATGAAGAACCATAATAATTTTTAAGCAAAAGTTGGTAACAAATACATGTAAATAGTCTTGCCAAACATATATTGTCACTGTGCCTTCAAAATCTGCTATGTTTTTTTAGAAAGATTATGCAGGAGAAAAAAAAAGCATTGTCACTTTTAATTCCCTTGATTTTCAAAGCTACTTCGGTATAATTACATCATTTTTCTTATGATTGAAATTATACCGAAAGCAGCTTTGAAAATCAAGGGAATTAAAAGAAAAATGATGCAATTATACCAAAATTAGCATTGAAAATCAAGGGAATTGATGCAATTATACCAAAATTAGCATTGAAAATCAAGGGAATTAAAAGAAAAATGATGCAATTATACCAAAATTAGCATTGAAAATCAAGGGAAATGATGCAATTATACCAAAATTAGCATTGAAAATCAAGGGAATTAAAAGAAAAATGATGCAATTATACCAAAATTAGCACTGAAAATCAAGGGAATTGATGCAATTATACGAAAATTAGCATTGAAAATCAAGGGAATTAAAAGAAAAATGATGCAATTACACCGAAATTAGCATTGAAAATCAAGGGAATTAAAAGAAAAATGATGCAATTACACCGAAATTAGCATTGAAAATCAAGGGAATTAAAAGAAAAATGATGCAATTACACCGAAATTAGCATTGAAAATCAAGGGAATTAAAAGAAAAATGATGCAATTACACCGAAATTAGCATTGAAAATCAAGGGAATTAAAAGAAAAATGATGCAATTACACCGAAATTAGCATTGAAAATCAAGGGAATTAAAAGTGACAAACAAAATCTTTTTAAAAACACATAGCGGATTTTAGAGGTGCAGAGACGATATGCAAAGCTGAAAATCTTACTTCATGACTGGATAGCAACTGCCTACTAAACTGTGAAATTCTTACTAACACTCAGGCTCGTATTTACTCATGGGTCCATGAGCCCAGGCCCAGGGCAGCAAATTTGTAAGGGAGGCAAAAATTTTGAAAACAGAAAAAGAAATTGAACTGATAATAAATTTTCAATAATTTCCTACTGCGTAGATTGATTTAGACAGTAGCACATGTTCAATTGTCGTTCCATGTCACTTTTTTTTTTTTCTACAGTTTGATTGCTATGATTTGTATAAGTAAATTGGTGGAAGGATGGAGCAAAATTGTTCAGGCCCATGAGCATACCACTATCTAAATATGGATCTGCTTATATTATTAATACACTTCAACACTACTGCTATGTTGCAAGATGGCTTCAGTGTCATATAGCTGAAGATTAGAAACTAATCATATGTATGAATATATGTCATTGTCCAAACTGATGATTTCAAACATGAAAGATGGCAAGTATTTAGCACTTACTTACTTACAAATGGCTTTTAAGGAACCCAAAGGTTCATTGCCGCCCTCAAATAAGCCCACCATCGGTACCTATCCTGAGCAAGATTAATCCAGTCTCTATCATCACACCCCACCTCCCTCAAATCCATTTTAATATTATCTTCCCATCTACGTCTCGGCCTCCCTAAAGGTCTTTTCCCTCTGGTCTCCCAACTAACACTCTATATGCATTTCTGGATTCGCCCATACATGCTACATGCCCTGCCCATTTCAAACGTCTGGATTTTAAGTTCCTAATTATGTCAGGTGAAGAATACAATGCGTGTAGTTCTGTGTTGTGTAACTTTCTCCATTCTCCTGTAACTTCATCCCGCTTAGCCCCAAATATTTTCCTAAGCACCTTATTCTCAAACACCCTTAACCTATGTTCCTCTCTCAGAGTGAGAGTCCAAGTTTCACAACCATACAGAAGAACCGGTAATATAACTGTTTTATAAATTCTAACTTTCAGATTTTTGGACAGCAGGACAAGTATTTAGTTTTATAAAAAATTAAAGCAGTGTGTATTTTCAGTGGAGAATAAACAGTACTGGTAGATAATAAATTCTAATACTCGAATGTTAAAACAAGAGAAGAGACTGATTCCTAAAGTAATAATTTGATACTGGTAGTCTAAAAATTTGTATCTTTTACAGCTTACTACATTTAAAATTTTCGACCACAATGTAAACTTCATTTGCTGCATATCACTCAGATGAATGTGTCTAGTCTGAAGATTTTTTTGAGTACAATACAGATCTGTTTCCTTACTTTATTGTGCTGTGTATACCATTGAATGCAATCCATAACGAAACAGAATTCTACCACTTATGTTTGATAATGAACAGGTCACATCGAATATTAGTGATACTTTGCTCCATGATAAATCATAATGAAAGCGAGTCTGCTGAGAATAAATTCCTACTTTCTCCAGAGGAATTCCCAATACCCCCTTTGGGATCATATTATAGTGCGACTACTATAAAAATGACGTTTTAGGTGATGGAATCACTGCATATTTTCATCCTTATTACAGATGTCAGCAGTAAGTAAAAGACGAAAACTCTGAAACATAATACCAGTACATCCTTTCTTCATAGAGTTCTGATAAAGAGAAAACTAATATATTTTCAGTTAATTGCGGACATATGATATATCAATCAGTACCGATATTATCCTTTCTAAGTAAACAAAGTATAACGAATTAGCAGTAGAATAAAATTACTCTGAAGTCTCCATGCTTCATTTTAACAATGTCAATTACACAAGAGCAGAAACCTACAAAAATAATTTTCTTTATATTTGGTGTTATTTAATTACGTTGATTTAATGATCCTAATAACTCTAGATAAATAACTTCTAAACGCAATCAAACAAATTTTCAACACCCAGTCCTTAGATGTGTCTCTGAAAATGAAATGCTTAATGTGTCAAATTATATAGAATAATCATTGTCAATGTAAGTAGATCTTAATCTAAAATATATTCATTAGTAGCGAGTTCCTCGTCAAGACAGTCGATATAAAACAAATTCTAAACACAATAAAAGTGCAATGTAAAATATGTCAGGTTGCCAGTCCCAGGATTTGAACCTTGGGACCTCCAGAATGCAATCCAGTGTCTTAACACTGAGCAACCTCGCTTGGTAATTTGATTTTTATCCTTGGAAAATGCTAAAAAAAAAATAAAATAAATACAATGAATCGTCATACACAAGAGGAATCTAAATAAAAATTTAAGACTTGAGGTAAATAAGATTTAAGTCTGACTTTTAAAGTTTCGAGGAAAATGAGTGATAATATACGTTGAAACTATTGATACATACACGTCCTGCCATCTAACAACGTCTAATAAAATGATAAAGGAACTAATCTGGACTTCGATTCTTATTAATGTTAGAGTGCTCGGTACATAAATTGTTATTACAGTAAAAACACAATTTTCACGAAAATAGCACTTAAATTCTTATTTATTTTAAGTCTTCTAATATACAAAGAGAAATTTATGTCCTTTAGTGGAGAGAAACTGTTGCGTGCGGACGTCAATTTCTTGAGAAGATGTGAAATATGCATTCGAGAAAATTGGCGTCATTTCCAACAGCTACTGCGTGGAGGACACGTACCAAATATTGTTGTGTTACATATACTTAAGTCTTAATTCAGTGAAATTCCCAGATATCATGGCAGCGTGCAACAATGAGGACCTCAACAATGATCAGGAAAGTGGTCGAAGCTCAGCCCATCACAGACTGGCAAAATGCAGTTCTTTCAACAGTAATCTCACTAGAGATTTTGATTTATCTAGAGAAAATCAAAACTCGAGTGGGATTTAATTGACTATTACACGATTAGAAGAAAGGGTCAATGTAGAGTATGCACCGCCCACTGAACGAATATGTCACACTTTTATCACTGCCAATGCTGCCCTACAAACCAATTTTCGGCAATCTAATGTAAAAGACTGCCTACAAATATTTGGAAAGTTTCAGAGAAAATACACAAATTCAATCTTCTAACACAATTTTTTTTATTTTAAATAATCAAGTAATTTGCTGGGGGACATCGTTAGATATAAACCACTCTTACATTAAACCTGGAGTAATTTAAGCTTATTAATCAGATATGATTCTACTTGCTGTTTTTTATATGCTCACCTGTATGTAATTTATATTTTATACATATTTCATTGTTATTTTCCACCAAAATATCATTAAGAACGATGAATATTACTTAATATCTCCTACCTTTCTTCAAATAGTGTTTATATGCCATGTTAGTTTTAATAAGTTAACAATGATGCACATTGGGAGCAACATATAAGAAATTATTTTCCTACACAATCCACGCTATATTCACGTTGTTTTGAAATGATTAATCGAAGATGGTTTGCTTATTGTTTATTACATGCAGATTTGTATGTAATTTCTATTCCATATGTTTTTTTTTTCTATCCCAAGATCATTTAGAATGGCGAATATTATTCATGCTTGTTTCCTGTATTTCTTAAAATAATGTTATATGGCATGTTAGTTTTTATTTGTCGTTATTTACGTAAAAATGATGTGCTAAAAAATAAAAAATAATAATAATTTCGTACTCACTCCACATCCTATATATTCACATTTGTTTTTCAGTGATTTATTAAAGAATGTACCGGTACCTTCAACTCAAATGTGATGGACCGGTTAATTATTATAAATTAATTGCATGAAGGTTTGGGGGCCAAGTCCCCAAGAGGGGTTTTAGGGAGCAGAGCCCCCTAAAGCAAGACAGAACACATAATACAATGTAAGTCGTACCTTCAACCCAAAGGTGATGGACCGGTTTATTAGGCTACTATAAATTAATTGCATGAGGGTTTGGGGACTAAGTCCCCAACAGGGGTTTTTAGGGGGCTCCGCCCCCTAAAACAAGAACGAACACATTATAAAATATAACTCGTACCTTCAACCCAAAGGTGATGGACCGGTTTATTAGGCTACTATAAATTAATTGCATGAGGGTTTGGGGACTAAGTCCCCAACAGGGGTTTTTAGGGGGCTCCGCCCCCTAAAACAAGAACGAACACATTATAAAATATAACTCGTACCTTCAACCCAAATGTGATGGGCCGATTAATTAGGCTACTATAAATTAATTGCAAGAGGGTTTGGGGACCAAGTACCCAACAAGGGCTTTTAGGGGGCGGAGCCCCCTAAAGCAAGAAAGAACACCATAAAATATAACTCGTACCTTCAATCCAAAGGTGATAATATAATAATATAATATAATTATGTTGTACGTACCAAGATCGATTATTCAATTGAGAGGATATTTTATGAGGTTGTCACGAATGAGATATCTATTGTCAATTACTTTTATTTGTCAGAAGTTATACTAAATATGTTTAGGATTGGTGTAAAACTGGCCTATGTCCCCTATAGTGGGCGGGACATAAGTAACATTCACCGAAGAAAGTATATAAAGATTAGAAGAAATAAAGTACTCTAATACAATAAAATATTAATTGACTTACTGAAATTCTATTTCGTTAATGTTAGCTTCACCAAAACGTTTGAACAGAGCCGCCATTTTCAGTTGACTGTCTATGCTCTAAATAAATGACGATTGCAAAGCATGTTTTACAGTACCATAAAGAATTTGCAGTTTGAAATGTTGGCAAACAAAGAAACAAATGCTAGAACAGTTATAAAAACATACAAATGCTAGAGAAGTAATAAAATTAAACAAATGCTAGGGAAGCATAAAATTGTGTGATAAGCAGCCATGACTGGTTGAAAGACGTCTTTTCGTACCATTTTATTGGTCAAAAGTAGTATGACGTAGTAAAAGTGTAATAGTCAATATAAAATTTACTATGGTTTTATTATTCTTATTTGAATAAACATGATGGTATGTTTGGCACAGTCACGTGTTCTTTATACAACTACTTTGAAATTAAATTCATTCTTTGTCCCAGTTCCTTCATTCAGGTTACAGAAACCCTAAAGATGGCCTATACGCCTATAGTGTATTAGGCCTATTACTTACAGGGTGTACATAAAGCGAAAGAAAATAATTCAAGTAGATCACTAAATATGAACCAGCTGTCAACTGGCATCAGATGAAGAAATAAACTTTATCTACATATTTACTGAATATGAACACAATAAATCCCATAGCTTATGACGAGAAAAATGTCAATGTACAGTCGGACATAATACTTGCCAATAATAATTCCTTAAAATTCTATACTTAATTTTTGTAGAATCACAATATATCAGGTACATATTGTACAATGAGGAAGTAAAAATTCTCTCTGATCAAATACTTGATACTTGTCTCCATTACTCAATAGAATTCAAGTCTATTCAACACATGCACTTCACAGAAAAAATATGCAACATGCACACCTAAATGTTTTGCTGTATTTACACAAATATAAGACACACACAGAAAGAATTCGAAAGACATTTCTCCAGCAATTAAAACAGGTATTTGATACACTTTGTGTGGTTATAAATTATCTATTTAGTATACCGGTAATTAATAAAAAATAACCTTCAAAATTCATTATAGGAAAGAATTTTATATGCAAAATATTATATTTTGTTCATATTTTTCAATCATTACTTGTTATTTTGAAATATAAGACGCATTCAGAAAGTAAGTTTTGATTGGTTGTAAATGAATTAAGTAAAATGTTCAATACTAGTTTATCACAAAACCAAACATTGTTAGCCAAATGGCTAGAGCCAGTGCTTTTCTTCTGGCAGAACATGCTGGAATGGTGCTCTGGAACCTTTTTGTTCTATTTTCCATCATGGAACCGAGAAATGTGTTAATACAGACGTGGACAAATTATTAGCAAAATTGAAGATTTTTATTATATATTTTTACAAAATATGATTCTTCAATTTAGACTACAGTTGACATTTTTGTGTATTTCCAAATAATTAGCCAAATTGAAGATCTGTATTGTATATTTTTCAAAATTTAACTCTTCAATTTGGACTACATTTGATATTTTTGCATATTTACAAATTATTAGCAAAACTGAAGGTTTTTATTGTATATTTTTACAAAATTCGATTCTTCAATTTGGACTACAGTTGACATTTTGGATATTTCCAAATTATTAGCAAACTGAATATTTTTGTTTTATATTTTTACAAAATTTGGCTCTTCAATGCAGTTGACATTTTTGCTAATTTATAAATTATTAGCTAAATTGAAGATTTTTATTATATATTTTTGCAAAACTTGACTCTTCAATTTTAACTACAGTTGACATTTTTACATATTTCTGTCTACTGTAATGATGGAAATATGCAAAATTGTCAACTGTAGTTTAAATTGAAAAGTCAAATTTTGTAAACAGAATTATCATAAAAATCGTCAATTTTGTTAATAATTTGTCCACGTCTGTAATTATGTTCGTAACATAATTTTTCTTTGAACTCCGCTCGTACCTTGAATGTCTTAAAGTTGGGGGAAAAGAAGGTTAAAAATGAGGAAATTCTCGTGAGCTAGAAAGTAATCATCTCCCCTAGTGCTACATATATTCAACACAGAGTTTCACCACCTTTTTCTCAAGAGCAAAAGCACTGGCTAGAGCCATTGACATTGCACTCTAGAGACCGAGTACGTGTAGACCTATATAGCAAGAGGTTATACAAAGGGTAACTTGAGTTTACTTATGCAATTTAATTTAAAATATATCATGCATAAATGAATACAAATGCAGAATGAAATATTACTTGAGATTTATAACGAACACACAATATTAAATGATCTATTGTGGAAATATTAATGTACCAAATTAAAAATTCGTAATTTAGATTAAAAGTGACAGTTTTCAGCTTTCTTAAAATGTTGTTCTCATTACTTATATAAGTACAGTACGTGTGCCTTTTATTGATATAAACACAGTTCCTACGTGCAGACAGTGCCGTGCAAGACAAAGAAAAAGAAGAGTGAAGAGAGAAGAGAGATATATTTACTCCTGTGCCAACCTGGTCCATGAGTTGCATAGCCTTAAATAGAGGGACAGAAAGTAGAGAACAGTATAGCACCACACAACAACAAATCAGGAGTTCAAACATGTACATTCTGTGAATGAAACCCTTTAAGGGATTCAATCACAATACTGCATTCAAGGCCGGATTCCCCTTCTGTTTAAACCTAAATCATTTTATTTTTATATACAACAATATAACAAAAGGCTGCTTTAAATATTTTACGTCGTATTGCCTCCATTATTACGAACGGAATATAAAGTTTTTGAGTGAGAGAATAAGATAGTATAGTCTGCATCAAGCATCATATCACTAAGGTTGCCAATATTTTAATTCCCTGTACTGGTAGGTATTAGATTAATACCACAGATTTATGTACATAATTAATACTGCGTGTTCAGTTCAAAGTGTGTCATGGCTCGCTGTATGTCGTCATGTGGCTAGCCGGTGAGCCTAGAGAATTCAATCTTCCTACACTTCCGCAGAGGCGTATTACCTAAATGCGAGAGAAGTTGCCTAGCAAGTACGGCGTTCATTCTGAATACCCATGGACTCTGGATGTACCGATACGTGCGGTAACGCCGGTAGTGGCAGGAATGTGAACTATTTGGAAACATGTACTGAGGTGAGTTTTTTTCTTACTGTCGGGATATGGCGAGAGGGTTAAGACGATTACTTACGTATTTGTTGACATTAACTTGGACGGGCAACATGGACACGGAGCATTTGATTTGTGTTCTGGAATGTTGTGGTATGCAACGGATGATAACAAATACCCTGCGTACGACTTGCCTGCACAAAACACAGCTCGAAAGAGGTTATGGTAGCATACAGACCGTCATCTGTTGCTACGATGTTCAAGTTATACCGTACACGTTCTCAACTTCAGATTGAACGCCTTGATTAATAGGCAACTTCTCTGACATAAAAGCTGAACTCGCTTCAAATAGCTGACTCACAACAGTAACGTCATGACACACTTTGAAATGAACACCCAGTATAGTATCATGCAATCGGACGACATTTTCGGTCACTTCAAGAGAAGTAACTACTATATTATATAATTTCTTCAAAGAAATGGTTGACAGACATCGTACTTAAAAATAAACAGTACAGGGTAGTAAACTACTAAGCAAAGCAAACTTTATGCATAATCATGTACTTCGCAATGTTTTATAAATATGATCAACATGATAATGAAATAACATATAAAATATACTAAATATTATTAGAAATTCATACAGAAGCTTTTTTTGACCAAATTAATATTTAGAAGGATTGTTTATCTTGAACCTTCTATACAAGTGGAATCAGTTCAACTGAAAACGAAAAACAAATCACACTGTTACACATAACACAGGTCTGCAATGAAAAAAATTTTTTAAAAACTTTTAACTCTCCTTTATGTATTTTTGTGTGCTGAAGCCGGAAATGACATCAAATATGGCACATCACGCACCATTTTTACACAGAACTATATTTTATGCTTTATACATATTATTATATACTAGTGATTTTGTTGCATCCATAACCCAGTGCTCTAAAGTAAAATTTTGTACTAACCAGTTGATGAGGGTCAGAAACAAGAAGGCTGTGTGATGTTGAGAATGGAAGTCCTGAAGAGTTTACCAGTTTGAAGTCAATGATTTAATAAGAGATTTAGGATCACCTAAGGGAAAAAACTGAGCTCTTACGCTTCGGACTAAAATAAATAAATTTGCTGACACTAAGAACATTTCTTCATTGATACAGGAGTATAGAAGAGGAATTTATACCCTACTCTTCATAAGAGGGTGCCTTAGTATATTGCAGCGATATTCCTGATTTGATACAAAAGTTTAAAGTTCACTAAGAAGTGGATGAATGGCAGCTTTTACCGATTTCTCCAAAAAAAATCTGAAAGCAGTGATGAGTGCTTTTGCACAATGGCAATAAGTACAGTCTTCACTTCATGTTGGTCATTCGGTACACCTTAAAGAAACCTATGAGAATTTTGAACTGGTTCTTACAAAGATAAAATATAAAGATCATAACTGAATGATCTTTCCCCATTATCTCCTGGCCTAGTTGCCTCATAAGTGGTGCCTTTCTGGTGTCACTTGTGAGGTTCAGACCTGTTTTCGGACAGTTGACTAAACAACAACAACTGAATGAGTTGTGGAAATCTGAGAGAGTTGTGCTTGCTTCTTGATCAGCAGGCTGGATATATTAAGTTTCCATGTTTCGTCTGTGAATGGGACAGCAGAAACAGCCATTGGGAACAAAAACACTGGCTGCAAACAATATCTCTTGAACCTCACACAAGAGGAAAAGCAACTTCACCGTGAAGAGAAAAAGGCAATATAAAGCGTTCGACTAAATGTGAGTTGTTAATTATGACAATCTAATAGTTTTCGTAAAATACGTGGTACAGTCATTAAGTTCTAATACTGAGCGCATAGTGGCATTGTGGTGCACTATAGCGCATAGGTGGCACCATGGTATGATACCTTGTCAGTTAGTCTCTCGACCCAACAAGAGACAGTTGAGTGCATTCACTGTAAGCAGAACTACGGTCTTTGTTGTGACGGTGATTTGAATGCGCACGTCGGAACCCAAGATGTCACAGTTTGAGCAACGGGCAAACATCAAGTTCTGCCAGAAATTAGGCAAAACTGCTGCCGAAACATTTCAAATGATGCAGCAAGTTTACGGTGAGGACGCAGTGAGTCGCAGTGTTGTTTTTAGGTGGCACCGACGTTTTTTGCAAGGAAGAGACAGTTTGGAAGATGATGTGCGTACTGGTCGGCCACAAACAATTCGAACTGAACGCAAGATCCAAGAAGTTGCAACGTTGGTGAGTGCTAACCGCTCCCAATCGGTAGATGATATCGCAGCAAAAGTAGGGGTCAGCCATGGTACTTGCTACAAAATTCTGTCTGATGACCTGAACATGTCTCGTGTTACCCGCACAGTGTGCCACGAATCCTGTCGCAAGACCAACGTGATGATCACATGACGATTTGTGGTAACCTCATCAGTAGTGCTGACGATGATCCGACGTTTCTCAACCGGATAATAACTGGAGACGAAACTTGGTGTTTCCTTTACGATCCGCAACTGAAACGACAATCCGCCACCTGGAAAACGCCATTATCACCACGACAGAAAAAACCGCGACAAGACAGGTCAAAAGGCAAGGTGATGCTTGAACTGTTTTTTGATTCAAATGGAATTATTCACATGGAATTCATCCCAGAAGGTGCAACTGTGAACAAAACCCGCTACAAAGAGATCCTTGGCCATTTACGAGATTCAATTCGCCGCAAGCGACCTGAGCTATGGCGTACAAAGAATTGGCTGTTGCTACATGACAACGCCCCTGCACATCGCTCTGTCCTTGTCCAAGAGGAACTTGCAAGACAACAGGTGACAGTTCTTCCACACCCTCCGTACTCGCCTGATCTCGCACCATGCGATTTTTTTTCTCTTTCCTCGCATGACAGCAACCCTACGTGGGCGTAGATTTCATTCTTCCGAAGAGGCCATGACTGCCACAAGAGAAGCCATACGGGACCTTCCTGCCAACATCTTTCAACGGTGCTTCCAGCAGCTATACCAACGTTGGCAAACGTGCATAACGGCCAACGGAGACTATTTTGAGGGAGGATGTGGGTCTGTTTAAATGTACGCCGTGTTATGCGGCATCTTGTGATACATCCAGATTCTTGTGGGAGCCTACCCTCCAGGCGCCAAGTCTTAGAACTTAATGACTGTACCACGTATACTTTTAAAATTTGCCATAGGACATGTTTCACTTCATCATAAAGCTACATTCATATTCTTAAAAGTGCCAATGCATGTTGCGGAAATATGGTACGTGATAGACAAAATCTGATTTCAGATTTTGATTCAACATCCCAAGAAACCTTAAATGTAGCACAAAGTTTTAGAAAAATTTTTATGACCCTTAATTTTTCTGGCCTGTGATAATCAACGAAGTCAAGTTAATTTAGAAAATACAGATTTATTATCGAGTGAGTTTATTAATGAAAAAAAAATAGTTTCAATCAGCATTGCATACGCACACGGTATGGTATGTTTTGGTGGGCTTACAGATGGCAGGAGGAATTACATCCGGCCGTGATTACACCTGTCCCTGGCATCTCTGACATTCACACATTCGACTCACAGACACTATAGGTAATCACAAAGCCTCTTAATTCTACAACTTTTATAAAACTGAAAATCAAGCTAGTATATTTTTATCCATATTGCCAGCTACGCTGAGAAAAAGACATCTTCTTCTTGAACATTTTTAATATACCAGTACAATAAAAAGCATTCCTTATAATCTCAATAAGATAAAATATATATATATATTTTTTTTTTAATCCAATGCCACCAGGTTGTCTTTCGACATTTCTGGTCTTCTCTCCTGGCCGTGGCTTAGCTGTAACCCACTTCTGAGGTTGGGGCACCTGGAAGGCGGAGTTACATTACCCCGATGATGTGAAAGGATGATTATGATAATGTGGTGCCAGGAGAGAGATAAAATATATGAACATCACTATAAAATTAAACACTTCTGTATTACTATTATTGTTTTAATGAGTAAATAAATAAATTAAAGTATAAATAAAATAAGTTAACTTAATATAGGTATATTCCGCGAAATTATTTCCTTGTCATCCTAAGCCAAAGCCATTTTCGAAAATACTGACCAGGGAAATCAGGCTATTAGAGTTTAGTCTTTATTTGTAACTAATCTTCTTAAGTCAGTTTAATGCATTTTCATTGAAGTGTGCGTTTTTATAATCCTATTAAACGCACGTAAAGATTAATTTTTTTTGTCCCATAGAATTTATCTGTTATGGTAACAATTGTTATTAGAGGAGAAAAACTCGCTCCGGCGCCGGGGGGTCAAACCCAGGTCCTTGGTTCTACATACCAAGCGCTATAACCACTGAGCTACACCAACGTTCAATCCACAGCGCCAGATCGAATCCCTCTCTTCTAGTGTTTTCCCTTTGTGGCTTTACTCCATGTTCGACATATATGTTGACATATATTGGGTCAACTGTCATTATACAAGGAGCGCACTCAATTGAGTGACTTGGTGGCCGGGATTCCACAGTATATGCACTGTTGGGCAAAGAATCTACGTAAAGATTTAATTAATTAATTAACATCTCCTACTCGAATTTGGTTGAAACTTATGTGAATGTTGATATATTGCTTGAATATGAACTTCAATAGAGGAAATTATATTTAGTATACGATTTCAGACAAAAAAGACTTACTTTCGCTCATTTTAGCATAAATTTGTTCATTCATCGACTTGTCACTATTTTTTTTTTTCACTTTGAAAGCGAATTTCTTTAAAATTAATAGAATTATGTAGGTACTATGTTGAAATAAAGTTATACAGTTTTAAACAAAACAGTAGGATAATATGTATAGAAGTCCCTAATCAGTTTCAATAAATGCACCGGTAGGTATTTACAGTAGTGCCTCAGAAGCAATCTCATTCGTCACAGTTTAAAAAATAAGATTTCATTCTTAGAAGTTCATAAGAAAGCTACAGTATTTACAAAGTTTCAAAAACCAGAAAAAATTACCATTTCATTCAAATGAGTACACAGTCAGACTTGCAAAAATACTCGCAACATGCATATTGCATAACTGTGGACATACCTACTGTATTACGTGAAAATGTAAGATTTCAATAATAAGAAAAAACATTCGTATTAAGAATTATCTATTAGAAGTGAGTCTTTATTACTGGTGGCAAATGGTATAAGAAAAAATGAATTAAAAACGTTCATAAATTTCAATATATGGCAATAGATTAATTATACAAATATTTTAATAATTCCGTCACATTTGTACAAAAGAACAAAACAATGTACATTAGATTATACATTCAAATATTAACATAAATACAGAATCAACGTGAATTTGTTATCACTACAGATTTGAAGATTATTACCAAAAAAATATATCAGTAGAATACAAGTCAATTAAAATCATAATTTACTAATAAAAATTAAGGACTTACCTGTTTCAAGTGGTTTTTGAGAATTGTGCCCTCAGGCTCTGGAAGGTTAGGAAGGTCCTCTGCAGTACCAGATGGGGGTGTGATTTTGTTAGAGTCCAAATCCACAAGCCAAATATCATCTGGAAGCCTGAATATAACAGGATAGCAACCATTTACTATGAGGCAAAGAACTACATAAAGATCTTCAGGAGGACAAAAAAAAAAACATTGCTCTTTACTTAATCATTAAGCAGCAAATGGAATAAAATTACCAAAGATGCCATTAAGTAATCTATGGTGTGACAGCCCATGAAGGGCCAAGGCCACTAGCCGACTGCTTGCCTCACATTCACATGCCTTAGCAGAGGTGAACGATCATCAAACCAGTAGAAGGGTATGCCAGTACAATGATCCCCCCAGCCATTATAGATGGTATTTGAAACCGAATAATTCGGTTGCTACCTATCATAACTCTCTAAATTCATCACAATGATAAGATGATTTTAACAAGACCAAAATCAGAGTTTCAGACATGTTTTTCTTAGTTATTTTATTATTATATTCAATAATAGCACAACTTAAAATGATGTTAATACCTGAAGTTCTTCTTGTATAGCAGAAAACTTGCTGGAATTCCTATCACAAACGGGGTGGGTGCCAACAAAAGCTGCAACATAGAGAACAGTCGGGATTAAATACTTAATCCATTGCTACAGAAGATTTATATCTCAGGTATTCGTGTACTTACGTAAATTATTTATGGACAAAATTCAGACCTACCATACTGATTGATCATTCAAGAAAATTATATACTACTAGAACAATAACAATGAATTATGTATCTCACATTTTTTTCTATTACATCCCCAAAACTGAGATTAATAGAAAGCCAAATGCATAGTTTATTTTGTAAAAGACAGCTATTTTGCTTTCAGATGTATAATGCGAACTGACATTACACTACACATTCATAGAAGACAGCGTTGGAACTCACTGGGGTTCAGAAGATGATGAAAATAACATCGAAACTAGTCAATCAAGTACAATAACACCATAATTTAAAATGTTAACACAGTGAGGTCGTTATTCACTTAATCTAAATAACTTAAAAGTTCATCAGAGTTCACCTCTGTACTTGTATTCATAGTGTTCTGCCCAAGGGCAGGTCTTTCACTGCAAACCCAGCATTCTCCAATCTTTCCTATTTTCTGGTTTCCTCTTAGTTTCTGCATATGACCCATATATCTTAATGTCTTATGTTAAACAAAAATACAAGATTTTGTTTCTAAGGATGCTAAAATGTTTCACACATTAATTTTCTTATTAATATTATGGAAACTCTAAAAAGAGGTACAGTAGAACCCCGATAAGACGCTGTTCAAGGGACCAGGTGTAAACCGCGTATTAACCGGGACTGCGTATTAGGCGGGTATACTAATTTTGACTTGTATACAGTATCTATTAGCATTTTTCTTTATTGAAATACATGATTCATGAAAGGTAATATAGTATTACTCCATTATGTAATTACTGTACTGTATGTCCAAGACATTTACAATATGTATTGTATTTTTTTATAGTTGTTTGCCGTGTGCGTGTTCTCCAAGTCCTCATGTTTACCACACTTCAGTTTCCTGCGATTACATCCTCCCGATGTCGCAGCTGTAATGATTGAGTCGCGATTTTTTATTATCGTCCTTAATGTCGATGATGGGATTCCTAATGCATCACAGAGTTGTTTCTGAGTAAGAGTACTGTTCTCATCGTACTTTCGTAAGATTTCCAATTTTTTCGACATAGAAAGTGCTTTATAACTCATTGTAATCACATTCACAGACACTTCAATACACTAAAGGACAACAAACTGCCCAGCAAATATTTCCAGAATTTTATTACGGCCGAGTGAGGAATGTTGTTTGAGAGAGAGGGTTAGCAAGAGGGTGAGGTATTGTAACTGTATGTAGGCTTTAACCACGCAGGTAAGGAGTCGAATAAGAGAGCGTAACAAGAGGGTGGGGTACACTAAGGTATGAAGTATGAAGGTTTAAATGAGCAGGTAAAGGGTCGAATACCAATACTTTTCAGGTTAATGGCACCAGTGAGTTCAGTGACCAAGATGTTTCATTGCTGTTACAGCACATTGCTGAAAATTACGTTGAAAATATTCCACAAAAACAGCGTATTATGCGGGATAGCGAAATAAGCGGGCGCGTCTTATCGAGGATTTACTGTATTTACAACTGAAAAAAGTTTTTTTTTTTCTATGAAGACGAAAAGGTAAAGAATGAAAAATATCATTACTGGAAGCAGATAGTTATTTATATTGCGTAGTATTTATCATCCAGCAAATAATCAAGACTGATCACTTTTCTTTTTTGGTCTGCAAATATTAACAAGAGATTCTTCTCACTGATGAAAGGTACAAAATCTTGATCTTTAGCAGAATCTCAACGAGGTGAGATGAACATAAAAATTACACTGCGGGTGAATGCCTTTCACTTACAAATCACGAATTTCCATTATTATGTTCAAAACTCTAGAAGAAGAAGAAAGTTAGCTTCCCTTATGAAAAGGTTGCCAGATTTGACAAAGAGTATTACATATAATTTGGAAAGGTAAAATGATATGCGTTTGAAACGATGAGGGAATCGAATATACAAAATGTCAGAAAAATTTACACCTAAGTAGCGTTTGTACTCATTTACAGTTAAGAAAGGGGGGGAAATATCATCAGATAGGTTAGAATGATTTGAATGCCATATACTGCGAAAAAAATAATAGTACGGATTTACGTATTGGCATTGATATCTAAATCAATCAACAGCCATCGGTTAAGATAACTTTAAATTTCCATTATCACTCCCATACAAATGATTTCTCAATATCTGAACCGATCCTTTGAGGGCACTAATGGCTATTCCCTTCACAATGCTGTGTGTTAGCCCCAGGTTTTTACATTTGTTGGCAAAGAAGGAGGGTATGGTACCTCGTGCTCCCACCAGACCTATCACATCAATGCGGGACAGGCTATATTTATCTTTATAGAACGGGATTGTTGGTTCATAGATCCATTTCTTTTCACTGTCCACCTCATGCGGTTGATCTGCATGTGTCTCAAATCTGATGGTGGGATCGAGAATGTATGCCGAGTTGTTCTTAATGGCAATGATATCAATTCGCCGAACACTTCCTTGCGTGGCTAGTCCCTGCACCTCTTGATGGACTGTAAACCCTACTTCCTTCAGTGCCTCGGCCAGCATAGAACGGACAGCATGGTGACGGATGTTGCGAAGGGCCTCACTATAGGGGCAGAAGCCAAGGATATGGAGAAGAGTTTCAATCTCGCTTAGACAGCGCCTACAGCGGGTACCATCCCGACTTCTACCCAGTACAGCTCGGACCGGAGCAACATAGCCTACCATATGAATGTCAAAGAAACTGAAGTACTATTTTTATAATACTAAGTAATGGTACTAGAAATTTATGTCATTAATTTCAAGTGCATGTATTTCTATGATGTAATCGTATATTATTTTAATTTAAGAAATTAATTATTATTATTACAATATTTATTTTAAATTTTAACTTTTATTATTTAATGAAAAGTTTCGGTGCTGGGTTCCAGCAGAACATTGTAGCCTGCATGCACCGTATCCATAATATCATCTTTCTCTAACTGATGGTTCACTCCATGCTCAAGAATAATTAAAACAGAACTAGTAGCTGATATTAAACAATACCTGCTCAGCACAGCTCATGCAGGTTGGCAGCAATGGTATCACAGGAAACATGTATTCGAGAGGGTATATCATGGTGACAAACGCCATCACAGACATGGAGAGTGCATTGTAGTCTCGAGACTGCATAACCAACTGTAACATAAAATAATTTTCTTTACATTTTCACAGATCTAGAAAGCTTCACACATCAATTAAATATACATTTTTTAGTAGGTTATTTTACGATGCTGTGGTTATCTAGCGTCTGAATGAGATGAAGGTGAGAATGCCAGGAAAACCCTGGAAAAAATCTCAACCAAGTAATTTCTCCCAACCAGGATTTGAAGCCAGGCCCGCTCGTTCCACGGTCAGGCAGGCTAACTGTTACTCCACAGCGGTGGAAGTATGCAATTTTCATAAACGTTAAATATATACCGACACCTTTAGAGGAGAGGGACTGGGGGGTCGACTCTCAGCTTATTTTGAGAGATTTGCAGAGGATAAAAAAGCTGTTGGGATGAACTTATTTTACATTTTCTCGTTTTCTCTGCCATAATTCCACTATGATTTGCAATACAGAATCATCTTCAATACCGATCTGAAAGTAACAACAACCTACTGCATTGTACCATCTTCTTGTGACACCGTATCACTGAGATCAAAAAAGTAGCCTACCATTGTAAGTGCGAATCAAAATTTATTATTCAGCCAATAGCCATTAATAAAGAAACGCAGTAAGTATACTTGTATTACAACCCTTAACATATTAGTAATATAATGAATTAAACCACAAAAATTCATTAAAGATGTCGCCCACATAATTGTCACAATCATCATTATCATCACTGCATCAAAAAACTGAATCGTATCATTGCAATGCATTGTGCCAAAAGCTGCAACAGCAATTCATCAATAATCATATTAACAGCTACATCATATCATCGCTATTGTCACCACTTCCATTACCAACACCATCAAATCAACCACTACCACCATCACCATCACCAATATCACCATTCGCATCATCATAATTAGTTTCAACATAATTAGCATAATAAGTAGCAATATATATATTTTTTTTATTTTAGTAGGTTATTTTACGACGCTTTATCAACATCTCAGGTTATTTAGTGTCTGAATAAGATGAAGGTGATAATGCCGGTGAAATGAGTGCAGGGTCCAGCACCGATAGTTACCCAGCATTTATTCGTATTGGGTTGAGGGAAAACCCCGGAAAAAACCTCAACCAGGTAACTTGCCCTAACCGGAAATCGAACTCACACCCCTAGTTTCACGGTCAGACACGCTGTTACTCCACAGGTCTAGACTATAGTAATGGCAGTGGTGGTGGTAGTATAGTGGTGATGACGGTAGTAGTATAGTAATGATGATGGTGGTAGTAATGGTAGTGGTGACTGGTGGTAGTATAGTGGTAGTGATGGTGGTGATGGTAATGGTAGTGGTGATAGTATAGCGGTGGTGATGGTGGTGGTTATGACGATGACAATGATGATGATGATGCTATCAATATTAAATTACTTCCTTATAGCCTCATTAAGTTTTCAGTTAACTATCCCTTATTGCTCTGTTGTGGCTGAAGTGGTGGCATTTCCAGCTACAAATCTAGCACAACATGCTTCAATTTTAAGCAGAAACATGCAAATTCGTTTCCTTTCATGGGTAGGTACCTGATATACATTTCTGCATTGTATTCATTTCTTGCTGTCTTAAGTGATGATGTTGCTCCATACTGACCACATCACCAAGGAATCTCATTACTTGTAAATATCTAATGAAGGTTCAAAACCACAAAAGTGACGACAGAATGGCCCAACTGTCAATTCTTGAAATATGTATAAAAATTACGGTAGGTAGTTTATAATATTTTTACCCTAATATGTTCAATACCGGTGCCAATGCACGTAGATATTTTCACATTCAGTTGCCAGATTATTTAATTTCCTGACGAAAATCTAGAAATGGGAATATCGCATGTTGCTGAACTACACATAGACCTACCTTATTCTCCAACAAGATGAGGGTGAGTACTTTGAGGCAGATGTCCACCCCCAGGAGCTCAAGCGGCAAATGGAGGGGGAAGTCTACTAGAGAGAAGCGGGTATGATCAGGCAATGCAAATATCAATGCTGGATGTAAGACTGGAGATAAGATTTCAACCTGTTCAAAAAGACAATTACAATGTATAAGTTAAACCATTTCAACATTTCCTACAATCTAATTTCAAAACAGAATTGCCTGTTAGTGAACATACCTCAACTCTGGTTTTCCCTGGGACCGGTACCGGTGCACTCAGTAATCTCAGAATCCAAGTCTCTATCTCCCGCACATCGTGAAGAACTATTGAGGGCGTGCCTTCGTACGCACGGCCTGTCAGCACGCTCCATACAGTGTCTCTGGATAATGAAGGAATAGCTTTTATCATGGCTGGTCTTTCTTTAGCAATCTAAACATTAGCTTTAAAAGCTTTTAATTCACAGCAGTGACTTACAATTTTTTATATTACTCTCTCCTTGACAACCAACAATTAGCAACAATAAAATCCATACCGTACATTAATTCATTTGTAACTTCTTCACAAACAACACATTAATATGTGTTTTATACAGTATTCTATCACTTGTTTCTATTTTATATTCAAACAAAATATTTATAAAAATTTAGTTTTTGAGAGATTTTAAGCTTTATAAACATGAATAAAAATTACAAATTCCATCGGTTTTTTCTAATTTCTTAAAAAAAATATTAAATTCGAGTGTATGCACCAATTTCTATCAAAAGATTCATGGTCGCATGCAGAGAAATATGGGTTTGTTAGTGTAAATCTTCCAAGTGCGAAAATCGTCGTATCTCAGGCTAAAAACGCGATTTTGTATAAATGTTAATAAGATCTAAAAATTCAACCGACTGTGCTAATTCTTTCAGAAAGTGTTTAATATTCGTTTTTATACAGTATTCTGTCACTCGTTTCGATTTTCCAATCAAACAAAAGTTTTATAAAAATTTAGTTTTTGCGAGATTTTAAGCTCTATAAACATGAATAAAAATTACAAATCCCATCGGATTTTTCTAACTTTTTTAAAAAATGTTAAATTCGAGTGTACGCACCAATTACTATCAAAAGATTCATGGTCGCATGTGGAGAAATATGGGTTTGTTAGTGTAAATCTTCCAAGTGGGAAAATCGTCGTATTTTTATAAAAATTTAGTTTTTGCGAGATTTTAAGCTCTATAAACATGAATAAAAATTACAAATCCCATCGGATTTTTCTAACTTTTTTAAAAAATGTTAAATTTGAGTGTACGCACCAATTACTATCAAAAGATTCATCGTCGCATGTGGAGAAATATGGGTTTGTTAGTGTAAATCTTCAAGTGGGAAAAATCTTAGTATTTCGGGCTAAAAACGCGATTTTGTATAAATGTTAATAAGATCTAAAAATTCCAACCGATTGTGCTAATTCTTTCAGAAAGTGTTTAATATGTGTTTTTATACAGTATTCTATCACTCTATTGGTTTTTGCGAGATTTTAAGCTTTATCAACATGAATAAAAATTACAAATCCCATCAGATTTTTGTAATTTCTTTAAAAAATATTAAATTCGAGTGTATGCAACAATTTCTATCAAAAGATTCATAGTCGCATGCGGAGAAATATGGGTTTGTTAGTGTAAAAACGCGATTTTGTATAAACGTTAATAAACGCTAAAAATTCCAACCGATTGTGCTGATTCTTTCAGAAAGTGTTTAATATATGTTTTTATACAGTACTCTATCACTCGTTCGATTTTCCACTCAAACAAAATTGTTATAAAAATTTAGTTTTTGCGAGATTTTAAGCTTTATAAACATGAATAAAAATTACACATTCCATCGAATTTTTCTCATTTCTTTAAAAAATATTAAATTCGAGTGTATGCACCAATTTCTATCAAAAAATTCATGGTTGCATGCGGAGAAATATGGGTTTGTTAGTGTAAATCTTCCAAGTGGGAAAATCGTCGTATTTTTATAAAAATTTAGTTTTTGCGAGATTTTAAGCTCTATAAACATGAATAAAAATTACAAATCCCATCGGACTTTCTAATTTCTTAAAAAAAAAATGTTAAATTCGAGTGTACGCACCAATTACTATCAAAAGATTCATCATCGCATGTGGAGAAATATGGGTTTGTTAGTGTAAATCTTCCAAGTGGGAAAATCGTCGTATTTTTATAAAAATTTAGTTTTTGCGAGATTTTAAGCTATATAAACATGAATAAAAATTACAAATCCCATCGGATTTTTCTAATTTCTCAAAAAAAAAAAAATGTTAAATTCGAGTGTATGCACCAATTACTATCAAAAGATTCAAGGTCGCATGTGGAGAAATATGGGTTTGTTAGTGTAAATCGTCCAAGTGGGAAAATCGTCGTATCTCGGGCTAAAAACGTGATTTTGTATAATCGTTAATAAAACCTAAAAATTCCAACCGATTGTGCTAATTCTATCAGAACGTGTTTAATAAACACTCTCATAATTAAATTTATGTTGTACCAGTATTAACTAATGTATACTGCACCTTAAATGCAAAAGAAACTTTTTTGAAATAATATTTTTTAAAACAGATCTCACCTGGACACTTGTCTAGAAGCACCCACACGTCTTGGCGAAGTATTCTCGTTGCAGGCATCGATGAGTTTCTTCAATATGAACAGGCACTCGCGGAATATTGAGAAGAAGGGATGGTGTGACAGCAAACAGAGGGATGTCAAAGAATGGTTCCGAACCCGCTGCAACACACAGAAATGTAATCATGTACCAGATTAATTAATTTGCAATAAACAGATTTTCATACCAATGTAATCAGTGATAGCAGAACTTTACGCTACCAAGGAAGCGGTGAAATGGTGCGCAGAACATGACCACAGTGTTCCTATCTACAGTGACTCTCAGACAGCAATCGATGCAATAGACAACAAACATATTGTGACAGAGCTGGGATACGATCTCACGACCGGCAGAAGGATTACAAGGTCGGCCGTTGGTTCTGCGCAAGTGAGCGCATCTGCTTCCTGTGGCGTGTGCTGTGGTGTAGAAAGGAGGGGGGAGAGGAGAGAGAGCGACCGCGGCAGGGAGGGGAGATATCCAGATTATTCGAGAATGCCATCCTGACATCCGTGGAAATCTTCTAGGCATCTGTCGATCGTTCAGGAGATCGTACTCTCCAGAAACTATGGTTTGGTTATAAAAGAAGAGACGCGAGTGAACATAGCAGTGTTGTTATAGACAGTGGACAGCAAGCCAGCCAGTCTAGTGTAGCAGTGAAGCCAGCTTTGAGACCGGAGTTCGACTTGAGTTGTGTCCGTAACTGTGGAGCCGGAAGTCCTGAGTTTGAGTGCAGTGGACCGCAGTTGGGGGACCTGAGTTGGAAGTTCAGCGGATTGTCTCTGAAGGTCTGGGGTTCGAGATACTGTGAACTCGAGTGACTGAGCTAGAAGAGCTTACTAGCCAAGGCAAACGAACTGAGAACTGACAGTTCTGATTTGTAAATAGTGCTTTGTGAACATTAGTTAAAATTAACAGTTCATTGTTGTTCTCAATAATCCAAGTAAATTGTCATTGTCGTCTGTGGAGTGCAATAACGAATACTGTGTTGAGTACAAATCCCATTGTTGATGGGAGTAGAATTGAATTGTAGAAAGTGAAGAGTTATTGTTGTAAGAATAAAACTACATTATTGTTTTGAATTTTAAAGTTACAATATCTTGGATCCCCTCACAATTGAAATAAGAAATAACATCAGGAATGCAACGCATGTCTGTGTGTATGTTGGTGTGGTGGACACGCTGGAACAACTGGAAACGGGCGTGCCGATGTGTTGGCAAAACAGGCTGCCGCTTCGGATTTAGAATACAGGGTGATTCACGAGGAAAGGTCAAAAATTTAGGATATGATATCTTAGGCTATTTTGAGTGAAAAAGTTCATATGAACATAGGTCCGTTTTCGAACGATGGCAGAGCTAGATGAATTTTTTTGGTAAAACATCTCGCCCCAATGTGAATCAGACGTTACCATATGCTGCTGACGTGAGACAAGGTCACCGATGAATGACGTAACATTGGAATCTGCATTGTGAGCGATATAGATAAGAGAAGAGAAGCAAACCGGGTGGTGGGGCATTACAAATGTCACAACAAACACGCTATCACGTATCAGTTCACAGCAGTTCAGTCAGCTACCTACAGTACAGTAGTTATACAGGTACAGTTATCGGAAGTGTTAAGTTGTGTTTTTCAAGATGCCTTATAAATTTTCGACTACAGAATACGCCGATATTGTGTATGTTTATGGTTTGTGCGTTGGAAGTTCCTTGCGTGCCGTCGCTGAATATGAACGATGCTTTCCGAACAGAAGGGTACCATATTGAGGAGTATTTACTGTCTATGGGGTTGGATGAAAGACTTGGTATAGCAAAGGAAGGGGGGAACGAGAGAAGCGCTAATCGACCGTATTTTGGATGCGGCATAAGAACAGCCACGTGCAACTCTCCCGAGCGATGAGCGCGATTCACGCCCAAGCGCAACAGTGCATTGAAGCAGGAGGACGTATCTTTGAAAATGTGCGAAAACATCGACCCTGACGTCTAGAATATTAGGTATGTATGCATACGTGAATATAAACTTTAAATTTGTCCGTTATCTGTCTCTAAATGCGAGTTAGTACAATGGAATCTCAGAAGTTTTTGTGAAATCAAAGAGCCATATCTCCATAACCGTTCGAAAAAGGACCTATATTCATATGAACTTTTTCACTCAGAATGACTTCAGAATTCACATCCTAAATTTTTTACCTTTCCTCATGAATCACCCTGTATATGTACACGTTATGTGAAGAAGCATTTAAAAGAACGTGTAATTAATGAATGGAATGATTACTGGGTTCGCAGCACAAAGGGGGCTTTAACTAGGGAATTATACATTCCTACGATTTACGATAGACTAAATTCTGAGTTAATGCAACCAAACTTTGTTCTTACTCAGTTCTTATCTGGACATGGCCAGTCTGGTAGGTATTTCGAAAGGTTCAAGATAGAAACAGAAGGTGGAAATATTTGTGCATGTGATGACTCCCTGCAAACAGTCCAACATTTGTTATTTGAGCGTCACAAATTTGAACTGCGTCTTGAACTGGTTTGTCGATTAGACAGGTGCAACACCAGATACTCCCCACCATTACAAGTGTTCCGAAATAAATTATGTTATCAAGATTTTATGAGATATGTGAATTACATTCACAAAAGTTGTAATCTGAACACATGATAAAATTTGTATATATCCACTGAATTATTATTATTATCATCTATAGTTTTTACATATTTTGTTGTAAATATTTAATTTAACAGTTGACAGAAATTAATTAGGATAATAATTTACAATAAATTCACGATAAATGTGTTGTATAAAATTTAGAAACTACTTGTAACAACATTGTTTTACAAAAAACTGTTTAACATCTTCAGAAATTTCAACCTACAGAAATTTAAATTACATTCTAGTGAATATTATGATTAGTTGTTTGCTTAGGTTATAATGTAGTACACATTTCATGAAACTTGTTAAATGAAATGTAAGACTGTATTTTAGTTTTTAATTTCATCTCATTTCATTTCATTCATTCATGTGTATAAATTATAAAACATTGTACAGATTAGTTGAATTTAGAGATTTGATAGCAGAAATGTAAAGAAGATATACTCAAACACTTTCAAAAGGAAGACCAAGGAATAGATTGGAAGGATAAGATCGCGAAAAAATGCCTGGAGATGATAGTTGACAACTGAGAAGATCTGGCAATGTTCTGGAGGTGCTTTGTCAAATCGGCATGGAATCAACAAGTACCATAATGTTTGACTGAGGCCTCCCTATCTACATAATCTACATATTTTAAAAAAAGGTTTTTAATTTATCTTAAAGTGCATACACATGTTATGCACCTGTAACTTTCACAGCTTACATTACGAAATTCTTTCATGAATAGTTAGCAGTGGAATAAGCAAAATCAAAAGCCTACCGACTTATGTTTCTTCTTGGGCCTATCTACTGCAGTATTGACCGACTTGTAACCACTGTCTTGTCTGTCATTATTTGTTTACTGAACTGTGGTAGGAATGTTGTTACTAAAACAACTGTAATAGTATTACAATAATTATAATGTCGTAGGGACATATTATTATTATTATTATTATTATTATTATTATTATTATTATTATTATTCTGTAATTGGCTTTGTGCTGTTGTTTTGCACATTAATATTCGAAATAAATAAATGAATAAATTATTATTATTATTATTATTATTATTTTGGAAGGACTGTATAAAGGATGTCGGTATATATCTTGATTCTAAATTGTTCTTTCATGACCATGTTGATCATTTATTTAATCATTCACTAAGAATGCTTGGTCTCATTAGGTACCAGTATATTACTTATTCCTTTTCCTCTCCTGATACACTACTTACATTATATTATGCTTCAGTAAGGTCTGAATTAGAATATGCATCTGTTGTGTGGAACTCTATTACTTCTACTGATTCGGCTAAACTAGAAAATATCCAAAGAAAATTCATTCCTCTTTGTGCATTCAGATTTGCACCCAGCTCCTCTTCTTTAAATTATGAACTATCTAGTAAATATTTGAACTGTACCAGTCTGTATTCGAGACGTCAGGATATTGATTACACTTTCTTTAGTAATGCTATTAATGGTGTCATTGATTGTGATTCTTTTATACGTAACACCTATCTTAGAATTCCCGTGAAATGTTTTCATGGTCAAAGAATTTTCTTCACTAAATTATTTAAATCTCTTTCTCCAGTAGCCAGGTGTATTAAAAGTGCTAATTTGAAGATCTGATTTGATTTTACTTATGCATGATATATCCTTACTTGTTATTTAATATCTTTTATTATTTGTTAGATATTGCTATTTATTTTGTTGCATTTAGTGAATGATTAATGTTGGCCATTATATTGATTGTATTTCATTTCACTGCCATTTTCTGACATTCATTCTCATCATCATTTGTTCTGTTTTGTATTTTTTTTTGTATCGTGCTAAACTGTAATTGGCCTTGTGCTGTTGTTTTGCACATTAATATTCTAAATAAATAAATTAATTAATAAATAAATTATTATTATTATTATTATTATTATTATTATTATTATTATTATTATTATTATTATTTCTTCACAAAATATGTAACTAAATGTTCATATTGTATTATAAAAGTACCGGTAGATCATAATAGACACTACTTACATTTTAAAACCTACAATCATAAGCAACCCTGATGTGTAGCTCTGTGACATTACCGACTTTTATATTTCTGATATATATGCAATGAATCTGAATGGTAACTTTCTTGTTGTACTACGTTTCCCGGTAATGATTCATTAGAACAACTCCTATGCAAGAGATTATTAATGGCATTATGACTAGTTTGGCAAGTTTTATGGCAATCACAGTGGCCACCTACTATCTAAGCGATTTATTTATAACTGAAAGAACTTATGGCTTTAAAATATAATCATACCATTTTTCTTACATTGTAAGAGACCTTGAAATCCCGACATGTCTATCAATGAATCTTCACTACTGTCGACCGGGTATACTTTACACAAGGGGGGTAACTTTACACATTTCTAGAAAAATGGTGTAAAACAGTTGTAATAATGGCACACACTTCAGTATACCACACATATGTGCTGTTGTCACATAGAATCAGTTTCACGGAGTTGCTACACATTGTCTGTAATGTGCTGCCTTCTAAACATTTTTCTAGAAATGTGTAAAGTTACCCCCCTTGTGTAAAGTATACTCGGTTGACGGTATGTAGTTTCTCGTATATATCTGTACACAATGGGCGAAAAAAATGGCACAAAATTTAAATGGTTATATTCCAGTAGCTAATGATTTCACTTGAAAGTTTATTTCACAGGCAAATTTCACAGTCCTTGTAGACCGGGAAAGTACTGTAATATTTAATTTTTTACGATTTATTAAACATTATTTTTTATTTTTTGTAAGGCAGTGTAAAATCGATTGTTTATGCCGAACTAAGCATTATGGTCTTACGAGTTCAGCAGGCCAAGCCGTTTGTTGTGCTATCATCATTTGTTTTCTTCCGTTTTCAGTTCTCATTTTGTGAATAATGGGTCGCTTGATGAATGAAGACAATTTATCTGCCCGTCAAATTGTAAGAAACTACACTCAGCAAGAATGGTCTGTTTCAAGTGTACAACGACTGATTAGCAAGATACGGACATGATATCCCTCCTGAGAGATTACTGCGTGAAAATCGCATGTCTCACATTCTCTGATGGTTTCCACTGGAGTTTCAAACGAGATCTTAATCCTATGGACTATTTTGTATGGAGTCAACAACTACAAAAAACAATTTACTACAAAACAAGAATTCGTAATATTGAATATTTAAGACAATGCCTTCTGGAATGTTGGGACCGGCTTGATCAAAGACAGATATCCAGTGCTATTGGACAATGGAGAAGATGCCTACAAATGGTTGTGCGGGCAAATGGAGATCACATAGAGCATCATTTTTAATTTTGATTATTTGAAAGATCATTAATTATTATTAAATTTACCAACATTCAGTTTATGCATTTTGAAGTAATAAATTGTCTTTAAAAACCACATTTTTCGCATCATTGTGTACTGACCTCCATAAGATTTTAATTGAGCCTTAAAAAAAATACATAATAAAAGTCATCTTTAAAGTTTACTCTTTCCAACAGTGTATTCATTATAAATTATTTCCGAAAATAGAGTATTTCTAATTTTTTTTTCTTCACACTGTATATTCATTCTTCGAGAGATAAGAAACCATATGATGAATTGTTTTAGAGTGTTCTTGAGAAAGACATGTCATAATGAATAATTCTGAGCATAAATTTGTCATAATGTCGTTTAGCTAATGATTTCACTACAGAGCAAAAATGTAGACAGCAAGGAGTTTTAACTTGAAATCACCTGTTGCAATACTATCAAATAGGATGTTAAGATAGTGAGATGTGCTGATGTATACAATATGTTGTTATGCTAAGGATACAATACATTTGTGTAACTATCAATTGTGCCGGTACCAAAATTTAAATTTTTTGACATTATTCGAGTGCATAACAATCGATTATTCATAGTATTGTCGATAAAGTTTATCATGGATTTCTACATCGATATGTACAGACCCAGAAACAAAATTTGAGCCATCTGAATTTTCCAAGTTCCTGTTATAACCTACTGCGCGTACTCAATGCTTACTGGGTCATTATAACTATCGTGGTTACAAAAAATTATAAAAAATCGGATTAAAAAATAAAACAATGATAAAATGAATCTTCCACCAGATACTAGAAATCAAAGCCGATCTTGGCATTTCCCCATCTATAGACACTCACGTATCAGCTGTTCCTCTAAAATATTATAAAAATGAATCAATATTATTAACTTAAATGCTACATAATTGAGGACTCATTTCCGTTGGTTTTGACAGCTTAAACTTTTAACTTTTCTTGACCTCTGAGCTTCTAAGGAAGACCGTAGACAGTTCATGTTGAGAACGAGTGCTCTCTCGTGGCATTGTGCCGTGCACAGAGCAACATCTACATTGCGATATACAATTTGGAGGTCTTTCTATCTAATAAAACTTCCAAGTTCCAATGATGTGCTTGTTTTATCAGTCTGTGATACAAGATCAACGCGTTAAGTGAAAACATTCACACTTGGGAAACAATTCAATAGCACTTTTGCACGATCCTGAACCTCTGGAATGTCTAGTTGCGTATTTTTTTAAATTAAAATTAAAATGTAAAACTGCCATCATTGGCTTTCCCAAAATACGCTATGAAATGTTTCATATAAAACAATTTTTTTTCTCAAAAAGGAAGCAAAAACGAGCAAAATTGTATTAAACTTTTTCGTTTGAAATATCTCAAAGAATAACTCCTTGAAATTACTGATATTACTCACGTTTCACTCTGTCTATATCTGCTAGAATTTCACTCACCTGTCTTCTACGACTTGCTCTTGGTGAAGGTGAGTGGGAACCCCCACTCTCTGAGTCATTGCTTGGCACGGTCACTCCAAGCCTGGGCCCAGACAGGGAAGACTGTTGGTGCAGACCATGTGACGTCTCTGAGTCACGGCGGCTTGATGGACAATCTCGGTCCGAGTCGCTGGGAGCCACGTTGCTGCTGCGGTAGTCGCTGGTAATAGGGTCATACCACAAGACACAACTATGAGACGGTCTTTCTGAGCTACAATTCACACTACAGCATGCACTACACCTGGCTGTGTGAAGGCAGGTGCAGCAGAGGGAAGGAGAGCGTGGTGTTGCCTCAGAGATACGCACTTAATACAAGGAAGTTGAGAGCTCATACAGCAGAAAAATGTAATGCTCCTAGAAAGTTTTTCCTTTTGATATACCCTTCAATTAATTTAACCCATTTTTCAGTTAAATATAACTGTTACATTATAATGCAAGAATATTAATGTACAATAAAATGTAGCACATATCTAATTTCATTATCAAAACTAAGTAAATACTGCATTTCTATATCTGTTATTTCTATATTATGATTTCTGTAATTTGTTTAATTTCAAAGGTGATTTCTGGTAAGTAGTCAGTCTATTTCCAGTTTATGTTCACAGTAATTACTAGACTAGCATTTTGATGAAATTGTGTCTTTTTCCTGGTAAGCCAGAAATATATCTGCTTTAGTATTAACATGATTTATGATAACAGGAGTGTTTTAAGATATATTCGTCAGGGTATTTTTTTTTTTGCATTTTTTTCCTCTTAAGAACACTTTTGTTCTATTCAGTCATTTTTGGGGAATTTTCGTTCAATTTTAGTCACAAATCCCCAGTAAGGCTATTTATTTCGCTTTTAATTCCTTTAATATTTCTTTACACATTTTGGTCATTAATAAATTATTGGGGATCATCAGTGCAGTTTTAGGCGTAATAGATCGACTATTGGGCAGATTTTTTGTATTCAATATTCGAGAAAAAATGGACATATAAGGGTACAGTACGCTAGTTCGATTAATTAAAATGTGTCTCAGTGAAACGTACAGCAGAGTCCGTATAGGCCAGTTTCTATCTGATGCTTTTCCAATTCACTGTGGGCTAAAGCAAGGAGATGCACTATCACCTTTACCTTTTATCTTTGCCCTAGAATATGCCATTAGGATAACAGAAAGGGTTTGGAATTGAACAGGTTACATCAGCTTCTTGTCTATGCGGATGACGTGAATACGTTAGGAGAAAATTCACGAACTACCGGTATTGGGGAAAACACGGGAATTTTATTTGAAGCAAATAAAGGGATAGATTTGGAAGTAAATCCCGAAAAGACAAAGTATATGATTATGTATCGTGACCAGAACATTGTACGAAATGGAAATACAAAAATTGAAAATTTATCCTTTGAAAAGGTGTACAAATTCAAATATCTTGGAGCAACAGTAACAAATATAAATGACACTCGGGAGGAAATTAAACACAGAATAAATATGAGAAATGCCTGTCATTATTCGGTTGAGAAGCTTTTGTCATCCAGTCTGGTCTCAAAAATTCTGAAAGTTATAATTTATAAAACAGTTATAATACCGGTTGTTCTGTATGGTTACAACAAAATATAATAAAACACAGAGAGTAGGCCTATGCTCCGTAACTTACAAATAGTTATTATTATTCTATTTAATGTTACAATATTCTACTGTATGAGTCCCTGCATCCCTTGAAGCAGCAAATAAATTATTTAAAAATGAGATGGTTGATCCTGCTAACTGGCCATTTATTCAAACTTCTATCTTGTTCAGTATAATGCAACATATTTCAAACTACTATTTCGTAATAAGTTTTCTAACAAATGTACTATAGACCTAATACTTGCGCAAAATTAAAAATTGTCTGGCATACTAAGCAACAATAAGCAGTAGGTCAAAGCTAGATTTTTGTAACACACAGATAATACAGGGTATGTAATATTTTCCATGCACACAAAAGTAAGTTTTGTTAATGTAACCATTTAAATTTATCGCATTGCATTGCATTTATTTACATTCCAAGGTATTTATACATCGCTTCACAGCTAGAATATGGAACACGTCAATAATAGTATTACAAAGTCTTAATTATAGTCAAAGTCTAATTGAAATATATACAGAAGAGTTTTACAATATACCAGTACAACACCACGGGTTAGTATTGATACTTAATACAAGACAGAAATATTCATGCAGCGTTGTTGAATGTCATAAATTTAAGGGCAGAGGATGGTATTTTTTAAAACTTTTTTCCTATTTGGTGTAAAATATTAATTTCTTGTATGTAGAGAGCTCATACCTGTGGCAACTCCACAAAATAAAAATATTTTGAAAAAAAAAAATTATTGGGGGGCCCAAATTTGAAAAAAATATACCCAATGCAGGATTGTACTAAAAACCGATGTATCTAAACCGTTTTTAAAGACAGATTCAAACAATTTTTTGCAATGTATTTGCAAAAGCATGTTCTACAAACTGTCTGTAACAGAATTTTGATATTAGTCCCTACGTTTGTAAAATAAACAATTAAAATTTAATAACAATTTTCTGATTTAATTTCTTGCAAACAAACGGACGTATTTTTAAAATGAAATCAATTAACAAAATTCTGTTACAGAGAAAAGTTTCCTAATAGTCTAAAGAATGTGTGTTCTAAATTTCACGCATGTATCTTTAATAGTTCAGAAATTATATCCATTTTTGTCTGGCAATGTAACAAAAAAAATGAAGTTACTGGAAACCGATAAAAGCGGGTGTGTGATTTAAAAATCCATAGCACAGGAAGTTTAAAAATGACGTCTCAACATCCGATAAGGGCACAAATACCCACAAAATGTTATGCAATGCACCCCACACATATCAAAGCGTATTTTAAAGAAAAAAATTTTTGAAAATTTAATTTACCGGAAACAACAATAAAAGTGGGTGAGTGATTTAAAAATCCATAGCTCAGGAAGTTTAAAAATGACGTCTCAACATCCGATAAGGGTACAAGTACCCACAAAATGTTATGCAATGCATTCAACACATATCAAAGGGTATTTTAAAGAAAAAAAAATTTTTGAAAATTTAATTTACCAGAAACAACAATAAAAGTGGGCGAGTGATTTAAAAATCCATAGCGCAGGAAGTTTAAAAATGACGTCTCAACATCCGATAAGGACACAAATACCCACAAAATGTTATGCAATGCATTCCACACATATCACAGAGTATTTTAATTTTTTTTTTGTTTTTTTTTTTTTAATTTACTCATTTTTCACCAAAAATACCATCCTCTCCCCTTAACTACGAATACAAGCCATGAGAAATTAGGTACCATACTTCTTTAAGAAATTGGATACTTCTGTGTTTTTATAACTGGCAAACTGATATACTGGTACTTCTTTTTGTGTTGTATCATCATAAAGTTAAATCTATGTACAGAGTTTATCACGTACAATGCAATCGCCTGCCCACATCTCCCGCAGTATGTCTACTGCATACACGCAGCACAGTTGCCGGCTTGTCTCCCAAGTTGTGCGTAAACTAAAAAGTAACATGACTAGATTAAGCTTACCTTTATTTACAGAAGGTGCTCAAAATGACGTTCCTCTGCTGCTAGAGAAATCTGGCACCTTTTTAACACGTTATTAAACACTTGACGAATTTCAGCTGCCGAATTTGTTGAAATCACAATCAGTGAAATGCTAAACGAGGGAACGATTTTCTCGCATCTCTTTCTAAGGCCGCTTCTATCTTATCTAATTTTTCCTCAGTTAGAACGCTTGGTTTTCTAGTTTTCTTTATGTTTAACAGGATCCAGACTCTTTAAATTTTTCTAGTAATCTGTATATCGTCGATTTATTGAGAACATGACATGTACACAGGACCGCCGAGAAGGGGGGGCAAAGGGGGCAAGTGCATATAGGCCCGTGAGCAATAAGGGCCCGTCAGATTAAGTGAGTCTGATTACTTTTTATTATCACGAATAATTATTCGCAGATACATACCGGTACTATAAAATTCTGTAAGAATATTTGTTATATAAATTTGACATATTAGCTCAACAATAGTAGAATTAATACAGTACAAATTAACACTTTATATGTAAATATTTGACTTTTATATAATAGAATATCGGTTTCCCACATTAACGTTCACCGACACGACAATTGAGGGCCCTGGCATTTGCCTGAACTATGTATCCGTCGCTTGTACTGAACACGTTCAATTATTTATTGGCTTGTCCTTTTTAACTACCAAAACCCCGCTGGCCCACTACAATATGCTAGTGGACTCTCTCAAACCGAAGTCGCAGAATACGTTTCCTTTTCAGTACATTGTATGTTTCGTGTCGAAACTTTCGTCTTTTCATTGTCGTTTGTCTAGTAAATTCTGTTCATTAGTGATACTGGTTATAGTTTAACTGCACAATGAACAAGTACAGGCATAAGTCGGGAGCTGAGAAGCACAAGGGGAGAGACAAAAATTGGAAGATATTAATATGGGTCCTACACTGCATGAAAAATATTATGAAGATATTAATAAAGACCATTTTGAATCTTGCGTACACTACTTTTAACACTTGAATATAAGTAATTGATTAACTAGTGGACTTACTCGTGTTATTTATGTAAGTTTGTGCGGCTTACAGCTGTTTCAGTGCTTCATCACACCATCCTCAAAGCCTACTAGATCTCGGCGTCATCTCGAACTTCTCTGCCTGTTATGTGGGTGTGTTTGATTGTTGAAAGGTGTTGAAAAGTGGAGTCAAATAGTGTGTGTGTACTGAAATTGATCTGTGTGTTGAGAATTTGATTGGGGTGTGTTTTAGTCTGTATATTTCGTATTGTTCTAGTGTGTTGAGTTTTTGGTTCTTGGGTTGTATGTGTAGGATTTCCATGTCCGCATTTATGTTATTGTATGTATGGTTAACATTGGTTATGTGATCGGCGTATGTAGATGTATTGTGTCCTCCGGTTATTACTTTAATGTGTTCTTTGTAGCGTGTTTGGAATGATCTGCCTGTCTGTCCTATGTAGAACTTGTCACAACTATTACATGTGAGTTTGTATACACCTGTGTGGTCGTACAACAATATGGTTCGAGATGACGCCGAGACCTAATAGGCTCTGAGGATGGTGTGATGAAGCACCGAAACAGCTGTAAGCTGCACAAACTTACATAATTAACACGAGTAAGTCCACTAGTTAATCAAGTACTTATTAATTAAGAGATCAGTGATGAGCCAAATATTTAAAAATCAATTCATGCCTCTAATGTAGGGCCAACCCCACTGAAACCTATGAATCTCCTAAATATAAATAGTCTGAGGGAATTAAAATTGGATACTTTATTTCCAAATATTTGCATAACCATTAGAATATTCTATACAATTCCTGTGACAGTTGCTGATGCTGAAATATTCTCCAGCAAAATCAAGGAAATAAAAAATGTATTCAGAGTAACAATGTGTCAAGAACGACTGAGTAACCTTGGCTCCTTAGTCTGGAGAGCGATCTTGCTGGGTCTTTAAATTTTGATAACGTAATTGATGATTTTGAATCAATGAAGTCAAGGAGAGTTGTTTGTTGATGTTGGACTGCAAGTTAGAAATTACAGGCGTTTTGGAATAATGTTTTATGAATATAATATATTGTGCTAATGTGAAGTGTTACTATAAGTTTTCAACGTAATAAAATTACGTGTGAGTTATTCTCATTTTATCAACCAGCAGGACATCATACAACAAATTTTGATGCGGAAATAATGGCTATTCATATCTCACTCCAACACCTACTATACAGAATAGATAAATTTCAAAATGCTGTCATCCTCTCTGATTCTAAAGCAGCATTATATGCAATAAATTCATATAAAATGATGTCAACCCAAATTAAAGAATGTCACAAAATGATCCAACAACTTCAAAAACTACAGAAAAGAATTCAATTGCAATGGATACCTGCACATTGCGGAATTGCTGGAAATGAAACTGCTGACTTTCTTGCCGAAAAAGGATCCAATTTAATTCAGAATACAAATACAAGCCTACCTTTTACATCCATCAAAAGACTAATTAAAAATAAATATAAAATCAAGCAAAACCAAGCACTATGTACCAAAGCCAAAGATAAAAAATGGAGCATTTTAATAAAAAAACCAGAAATTATTCCAGAAGTCCCACGTAAATCTGCAGTAGCAAAATTCAGACTGCTTACAGAACACGATTATTTGGCCAAACACTTGAATGAAATAGGAATTTACACAAATCCAAATTGCCCTCTATGCAACAAAGAAGAAAAATGACTGAAGATCATCTTATAACCTGTGAAGTTCTACCTGATGGATCCACCACAGAGAAATATTGGAGAGCAAGAACGCTAATGGCTTCGTTGCCAAAGCCCGGCATTAGATAACAACAACAACAACAACATGTAATAAAAGTGTATATTTTTAAGTTCGTATCTGTGTATGGGATTATCTCTTATTTATTTTGCAAATAATTATTATGGTTAGAATAACTGGTAACTTGTAATTGTTACTTTTTTCAATGGGGGGTCCGAGTACAGTATTGCACAGGGGCCCATAAATTCTGTTGGCGGCCTTGTGTACACCAGGAAATTTCTGCATAAAAATAAGCTGACATTTCACATACGACTCTGTTCTTTCATAGTTTAACATAATAAACACTTGTTGCTCCCTAATGTATAACATAGTGAACGAAACCACAGACAATAAGCATGAACAAATACGTACTCAATCACACAGCAAACGAAACTGAATGAGGCTGAGTAATACGCACTGTTTACAGCTAAGGCGCCTGCAAGACTAACCATGTTACGAGAAACGAGGGAGGCCACCAGCTGCGCAATCGGTGAGTGTTCCCTTCCTGCCAAGCTAATGTGTTCCGAGCAATGCCAAAAACCTCGAGTTACATTGTACGTGAGAAACCAGTTATAAATCCTATTAAAGTCTGACATTAAATTTTATTATCTTTCGTATTTTTGATTGGTAGATGTAATTTAATAAAATTTTATGATTTTCAGATTCATAGTAATCACGCACCAAGACTTGAACCTAGATTTAGGGCATGAAAACTCACTTTAGTCATTTGATTAACATTGCACCTTAAACATCAACTGAGTTTGTATAGTTCTGTAATTTCCAAAGACAACAGACATCACCATGCATTATGGAAATAGGTGTTCTTAAATGAAAATTTAACAGTTCAGTAAATTTTCGTGTCCCACCTCTATTGTATTAAAGACAACAGGGTTTAAACAGAGATGTAAGGTAACATAAAAGCACCAGATATCATGCTGTCATGCACAGACTTTAATAGTACATTATGCAACGAGCCTATAATGATAGTAATTAAGAATCGAGTATGGATATTTATGAAACGAGCGCAAGCGAGTTTCATAATTTTCATACGAGCTTCTTAATTACCATTATAGGCGAGTTTCATACGACTTTTTATGCTCGACCATATTTCTAACTTGAAATTACCGGTATTCAGATGTATACATTTTATTTGTAGGTATCTGACAAGATCGGAAGTGACCTTGTTCTAGGTCGTGAATTGTGAGATGTGCTCAGACGCGAAAGTATTGATTTTTTCCGAGGAACAATAATGTCATTGACCTTGACGTAGTCCCGTTAAACTTGATAATATTATAATATTATAACCTTGATTATTGAATTCGACATTGAAAAACGAGATGACAAATTGAATTTATTTGAATATTATTTACAATTAACGCTAATTATTATAGTAACAGAACATAACCTTCTGTGACAGTATTGGATTTCCAGCCTCCGTGACTTTTCGCTAATTCTCTTTCGATTGCATATCCGAGAATAATCGATATTTGCGGTTTTATAACGGTACAAAGCTGACTTGTCATTGGCTGAACACATGTAAGCTGAGTTATCATTGGCTGAAGACCTGTACTTTAATGAGTAGGTGTACTTTAATGACATGCATTAAAGGACTGCTACCAGATGTATAATTAGTACATTTCGGCATGGTCGAGCATAAATATACATATGAAACGGAACAAGTTATTAAAAATCACAATTGACTTTAGCTTTTAACCTCAATAATCCTTTTCTCTCTCATTATGTTACAATTATATCATCAAACAACATGATTTCAAGTATTTTAGTGTCAATGAAATGATTTCGTACAATCACAATTAAAAATTTAAATAAGTAGTCGGTTGTGATTTTCAGTTAAATGTGAAGCCATGACAGAATCAAGTTCCAAAAGACACAAATGTTTTTATAGTAGCAAAATTAAATAGGGTATGGAAAGAGGAGAGTGCAATTTTTATGATGTTTCTGTAAAAAATTAAACATGTACTGTTGCATGCATTTCCGATTAACAGTACAAAACTGAAGGAAAGGGAGAAGTAAAGGAATGAAAAAAAATATAGAGAGAAATAAACGAAATAGATAAAATAAATAAAGGACATGAAATAAAAAAAGAAAGAAGAGAAAATGGAGGAAAAGAAATGAAATTAAATGAAAAGAAAGAAAATAAAATTGAAGGAAACAATAAAGAAAATAAAATAAAATAAATTATTATGGAGGACAGGGAAAATAAGCACAGAAAGAGAAGAGAAAAGGAACAGAGAAGAAAAGAAAGACTGGATGCAGAGGCACAGAGAGGAAAAACGAATGAAAGAAGAAAAAGAATACAGAAAGAAGCGAGTCAAAGAAAGATCGATATTGTGAATATAACACTAACTTCTCCAATATATTTTTAAGTGTTGTGAAACAATTTAATTAATTGAAAATGTTGCTAATGATGTTCCTGTTTACAATATTTTCCTGAACTATTATTCAAAAGACAATATAATAAATAAAATCGTTCACAAGACAGTACATCCAAACAAGAATATAAACTTTGCATTTTCTAGATTACACACAGATGTGATGTTTTTGTATAATTCAAAAAAGTAAGAAAAAAACTAAGCTGTTCCAATGGGTATTAATAATTTCAACAAATAATTATCATTTGTAATATTACTTCGCTATTTACGAAAATCGAAATTTAAAATGAACAGAAATATAAAGATTATTAGTCGTTTATAATATTCATTACTTTACTTACTTGTCAGGTAACCAATAGAATTAGAAAAGCAAACTGTTCATGAAGGTTGGTACTTCAATTTGTAAATTACGGCTCTCCCTAAAATATTTCGAAAAAATTGATACAGGTGATTTCAAGTACATCGCTACTTTGTTTTTTTCTTTAATAAAGATACCCTAATTTTCGAATAAAAATTAGGGCCTACAGTATTATATTTCACATGCATAATTTCCGCCTGAATTAACTTATAGATACTAAATATGAACAAAATCCATTAAAGTACATAGTAAAAAAAGTAATGGCAACACTGCTGTCACATGACGATGGTGCGTTCGAGAGCTGCCAGCCATGTGGACTGTTAGCTGAGTTAGTGCAGCCAGTGGCGACAGTACTCTGTCAATCTACTGCAGTGTGTAGAACGTTCACTTTCATGGGATAGTGCGAGCACCCTAAGACCATGTTTACAAAACTAGAGCAACGTTCCTGGATAAAAATTGAAATGGCACGAGGTCATAGTGCACAAGAATGTTTTCAGGGACTGCGTGAAGCATGTGGCGATGCAGCGTTGCCATATCGCAGAATGGCACGATGGGTTAAAGCATTTCGGGAAGGCCTTGTTGGACTGGTACCAAAGGGAAGGTGACGACTTTCTTGGACGAATTGTCACTATGGACGAAACCTGGGCTCGCTCATACGAACCAAATTTGAAACGCCAGTCAAATGAATGGAAGCATCCAGGTTCTCCTCGTCCGAAGAAAGTGCGCCCTACACAAAGTGCTGTGAAGGTGATGTTCATTGTGGCGTATGACATGGATGGGGTAATACTGCACCACGCTGTACCTCCAAGGCAGACGGAAAACGCGGACTACTACTGCAGGTTCCTGCAGCACCACCTTCGTCCAGTCCTCAGGAGAAAACGACGACACTTGGGGGTACAGAACCCCATCATTCTTCATGATAATGCAAGGAGTCACACCGCTGCTGCTGTCAAGGACCTCTTGCGCCGCTGGCAATGGGAGATTCTGGAACATCCACCGTACTCACCCGATATGAGTCCATGCGATTACGATCTTTTCACCAGAGTGAAAGAACCACTGCGAGGGACCCGGTACAATACCAGAGATGAACTTATCCGTGCTTTAGGGCGGTCAATACGGAACATCAACATAGATGGACGTGCTGATGGTGTACGATGCCTTCCAAACATTTGGCAAAAGGTAATAAATAAGGGGGGCGACTATATTTAAGATACGTAAATATTGTACTCCTGTAATAAAGCCATGTCAGAAATATCGAACTGTTGCCATTACTTTTTATCCAACCCATGTATTTAAAAGAAATTGCTTCACAAAGTCAAAAAAATATATAGTTGTCATAAAAAAAATCTGTATCAGGATGGTGAAAACGGTATTTTTCGTGAAAAGTTTTAAATCAGTTTTCTTAACATCACAATTCTTCCTCTTTATACTTCGTATAATGAGAAAGCAAAAAAAGGGGAAAAAGATAGAACTAGAGAAGAGAAAAGAGGAAAAAGGAAGCAAAGATTGAAAGATGAGAGGAAAAGAGAAAGGGAAGAAAAACGAGAAACAAGGTCAAATGAAAAGGGAGGAAAAAGAAGTGAAAAAGAAAACAGTTCTTTGCCTCTGTTATTGCGTATTCAATTTAATCATTTGTTTCAATGTTTTCAGTCGCCAGACATAAGTGAATAATTGAAGTTAAATCTACAAATTATCGAAACCATCTCTAATTCATCTCGAATATGTCACATTGCTTCATTGCTATCAACTGAGGCTGGACACCCCTAAACAGACCCATAAGGGCCCATGAAAAGAACGGGTTGCTCACCTGGAAAATGCCGAATCAGAGCTCTTCTCCATGCTTTTCCTCCAAGATTCTCTTCTGAAAGTGGAGGAGTGCCGATCCCTACGAGAACCTCCCAGACCCCCTCCAGGGGGGGCCCGTTCCATTGGGCGGTAGAAATTGACGCATATCCCATAGCGACTCTTCCCTGTACAAACATAATCATAACCAGAGAGCGGAATTTAGGCAAAAACCTATTTTTTTTTCCTTGATACATACAGGCTTGAGAATTAATATTTACATTTTTCATGCTAATACAGGTATAAATAAAGGAGTTTTATAGTGCCTAAAATGCCTATTTCGATGTTAGTGCCTATTTTTAAGTTTTTTTTTTTATTTTTGCATTTTTTCGTAACTGTTTACAGTTTTCTTAACATCCTGTACCGTTTACATTCCAAGACAGATAACAATTCCTTCCTAGCAGTGAACAACACAATAGAGAAGTACCTCCGGGCCACCCCTTCTCATTCTTACAATCCTTCAATTCTAAAATTCCAACTTTCAGTTGGCCTGGGTAGCGTAGTCGGTATAGCTGGCCTTCGATCCCGGCCCAGGTCAATGGTATTTAGGTGTGCTTAAATGCGACAGGCTCATGTCAGTAGACTTACTGGCATGTAAAAGAACTCCTGCGGGACAAATTATTATTGTTGTCATTATTATTATTATTATTATTATTATTATTGTTATTATTATTGTTGTATGTTTCTCTGTCTGTTAGCAATTTAACACAAACTCGCTGGTTGTACCCAATAAGCATTCTCTTACATTCCAGACAGATAACAACCCCTTCCATTTGTAAGTACAGCAGTGAGCGACACAATAGCCACAATAGTGCTGATCATCTGCTGTGAAGCAAACTATGGAAATGTGATTGGTGAATGAAAAACACTCTTATATTAGTGACATTATTTAACAAAAAAAAAAAAAAACCTATTTTTATTTTATAGAGCCTATATAAAGGAGTTTAAGCGCCTATTTAGGCGCCTAAAATGCCACTTTTTAGGGCCTAAAATTCCGCTCTCTGATCATAACTAACACTATAGAAATTGAAGCATTATCTATCCCATAGCAACTCTTCCCTGCATAAACATAATCATAACTAACACTATATAAATTCAAGCATATCTATCCTATAGTGACTCTTTCTGTACAAACGTAATCACCATTACTGCTGAAATAATCACTTTCCCCCGCAGTGCCTCTTCCTTGTATGTACAAATCATAACTAATGCTACATAAATTGACGCAATTTCCATACTGGTATGTACTTCCTATTGTGGCCATAGACTACTGCTGGTGGAAGGCTCTGGGATGCTGTCCTAATTGCAGAAATAATTTAAAATGCTTCTTCTGTTTTCTCTACCTTATTATTTCATTTAAAATACAGAGTGTCCCAAATTGATGTATACACTCTTTGAAATACTATTTCACAGCAAAGAAATGAAACAGAAATACGATTTTTGCAGTTTGTGATTCAGAAGGCAGTGGAAAGCATGGAAACGTGTTCATCTGTTTATAAACAAACATGGCGGTGCAATTATCGTCCATTGAACATAAGTGGATACTGAAATGTTATTGGGAAGTGGAGAATGTTGTTGAGGTTCAACGACGTTGGAATGTTGAATTTGGAACACAACCACCAACAAGGTTAACTATCACAAGAATCCAAGACAAGTTTGAAGTCGACGGAACGGTGCAAGATGTGTTGAAAGGGAAGTTCCACCGATAACGAGAGTGTTGATGCAGTCATGCAGGCTTTTGCACAATCCCCAAAGAAGTCACTGAGGCAATGTTCTCTGAGATTGGTATCAGCAAATCCAGTGTTCATCGAATTTTGCGAGCTTAAAAATGGAAGCCTTACATTCCGAGACTTGTCCACACACTAAATGAGGATGACCCAGATAGGCGATTGGAATTTTGTGAGTGGTTCTTAAACATGTGTGATGAAAGGGAAGATTTTCAAGACTTAATTGTTTGGTCAGATGAAGCAACATTTAAACTTAATGGCACAATTAACCGGCACAATTGTGTGTACTGGGCTAACGAAAACCCACGCATCTTTCAAGAAAAGGCCGTCAATCTTCCAGGAGTAACAGTATGGTGTGGTCTGTCTTCCAGAGGAATAATTGGGCCGTACTTCTTCGAAGGCACTGTCACGGGTGAGAAATACTTGCAAATGTTGGTAACCACGATTCCACGTCTTAATGACCTCTTTGAGAATGAAAATGGGTTTTACTTTCAACAAGACGGGGCTCCAGCTCACTTTCATGTCAATGTGAGGAATTTTCTCGATCGCACACTCAATCAGAGATGGATAAGACGAAGTGGAAGTGCTGCGGAGTTCCCACCTCTATCTCCAGATTTAACCCCTCCAGACTTCCACCTGTGGGGAGCTCTAAAGGACACAGTGTACGCCACAAAACCACAAACACTGGAGGAACTGAGAGTTCAGATTGAACATGTCTGTAATGATATTCCATTAGCAACAATCCAGTTGGTATGTCGCTCTGTTGTACGTCGTTGTTGGGAGTGTACTGTGGCGGAAGGGAGCCATTTTGAATATGTACGGACTTAAGGAATACAAAACCGCAAAAATCGTATTTCTGTCTCATCTCATAGCTGAGAAATAGTGTTTCAAAATGTGTATACATCAATTTGGGACACTCTGTATGTACCCTAATATAAATGCATTTTTTCACTATGCATGATTTGCCATTCTAAAATTCCAACAATTTTATTTGACATTTCGATTTGTTTAACTCAATGTCTGCACAACCAAACCCTCTGAGCGTCACTTCAAGCGAATCTTCCCTGTATAAATTTACTCAAAAGTAATGCTATAGGAATTTAAGTACACATCTAGCTACTTTCTCTGTACAAACATTCACAACTCATTCCACTCATCACACAGCATCTATAAACCTCGTAGTGTGTATAGTTTGATACAGTTCATCCAATACATTACATAGAAATCACAATCTTGCGACAACACTTGGGACCCCTTCTTTGTCAGAGCATTTTTTCACACGAGGAAGTGAAATATCAAAGCACATACCTGAGTCTTTTTCGGTGAGTGTGAACACAAATGATGTGGCTTCCCGAAGTGCAGTACGCCTTGGTCCGACAGAAACACATCCTTCGGGTTGGCAGAAGTAAACCATGTCCAGAGGTAATGGGAAGTCCTTGTGGTCCTCCGTGGGATACCTCCGCAAGAGTTCGGGTGCCTGCACAGGTGGGGACGAGCCGGCCGTCGACCCACCGCGGGCACCCGAAGACCCCTGCGGTCTAGCTCCCACGATTGCAAGGTAGTCCACAAGACGAGGACATAAAAATTTCTTCTGAATGTCACACATTTTTCACAGTTATTTTACCTCACAGGTAGAGCCTGAACGTCCTCTAGCCCATGATCTGATGTAGCTCAGTATATGCACAATTTGGAAAAAATAAAAGGCAATTTACATGTATACATCAACACTGACATGAGCGGTACTATGTCGCACATAGCGAAAAAGCAAACAACCACTTTATCATTTCTAAGGAATTATAACCATAATTTCCGTGAAGTAGAAACATGACTTTGCTATATTACAATATTCACATTTGCAGGTGTATAAATTATTTATTGCGGCTGTACAAAACAGTTCTCTTTAGTCATCCCATTAATTGTCCCCGAACAGAGTGAGTACGTAGGGTCACCGTACAATTATCATGTGTCGAGAATTGTGGCACAGTCTGATGTCACTTCCTGGTAGTGATGCAGTAGAGGTGAGTTTCTGAAGAGTCATGGCATGTACGTGTTGGGTCTCACAGGAACTCACTCTGCAACAAAGAAATAAAACTTCACAATTAGTGTACATTACATACATCTTAAGTCATATTTTCTAATCTGCGTCAATGTTAAAATTACAGTTCCGGCATCGGATAAAGCGTTAGCACATAGAGCTGAAAACCTGGGTTCGGGTCCCGGTGCCGGAGTGTTTTTCTCCGCTCCAGAATACCTGCACGGAAATATCATACATACTTCAGTACATCACAATAATATGATATGCGTAAATAATCACTTAGTGATTTATAGTCCCGTCACTCTTATTTCCGGCAGCCAATCACGTTGCAGGTCGGCTACATTTAAACGTGTGCGTCTTGTCATTCGCTATTGATGATGTAATGAATTTCCTAAGGCTCGATAAATATTTAATATAATCGCCCGCCATTTTGGCTCTTTCGTTGGCGTTCGCAGAAATCACACGAGGACGTTATTTGCCATTCAATTATTTGCTCAATTACAGTGTGTTTGATTTATTATCATAGTAGCTACGACATGATAATGTTTAACGGTGAAGCAAATAGATTCATCTGGTAGCTCGGCAACGAAAGAACAAAAATGGCGAACGATACTACCTACCTAGACTTTATAGACCCTTCACTTCCTAAGACGTAAGCAAAGGGGAGGAGTCACACCGGAAATAACAGCGACACGACTATAATACAACACTCATTCCGTTGAATCCTGACCGCTCAGCCACTCGTAACGAGTGCACCTCTGCACATAGTGTGGTGGACATTGTGCCACTGTCACACATCTGTGACACAGTGTATGAGGGTTGGCCACTAAAGGGAAGCTGAGACATAGGACTTAAACTGAGAGGATTCAATCCGGCTTTGGAACTGGAATCCGGGAAAGCCCATTCACAATAAAAATTAAACATAACCGTAACATAAACACAGAAGTTTGTGCCCTGATTACCAAAATGGGATCATTCACAATGATTCACATAAACACTAACATTAACATTGCCATTAGACGTTAACATGAAAGTTTGCAAACTCCAAACTTTAATGCTTATGCTTACGTGATTTGCAAACAGTACACAATTGTGGAGCGCTGAAGTATACGACAGAATATGAGGAAATGGCGTTGTTGTTATGTTTCCATGGTTACCAAGTAGCCTACCTTTGTGGTTATGTTTATGTTCCCATTGTGAATGTTCTTGATTTTACCGTAACGTTTACATTTTTAAGTTAACGCTTACGTTATGTTTAATTTTCATTGTGATTTAGTGGATTAAGCGTCAGCATGTAGAGCTGAAAACATGGGTTCAGGTCCCGGTGCCAGAGAGAGTTTTTCTCCACTCCACCCATCCTTCATATCTGTTGTTGTTTAGTCAACTGTCTGAAGACAGTTTTGACAGGTGACACCAATAAGGCATTATTCATGAGGCAATAAAGCCAGGAGATGAGGGAGTAGCTATTTTTCTATTTCATCACTGATCACTATATTAAAATAGCGGTACCATTAAATTATATTTCAATGGTAATCTATTGGCCACCTGCATGTGCACACGCACTGCATACCTGCTAGAACTGGCCCTGTCGGTACTAGAGAAAAGATTATTGGTTAGCATCACTCTACGAACACTCTACCCTCTCCTCAGTATTAATTGCATAGAATGGACCAATGTCTTGCACGTACTTAACTTATATCAACATGTGAAATTTCATAATTACATAAATGCTCTGTCTTTTCAATGGTTCACTTCAAGTTAATTTGTAGAATAACTTAATACACGTAATTTTTGTCCATCCCTGCCATAAAGAACTCCTCTATTTCTTTCACTATCTTGTATTACAGTTCACATTCACAAACCCATATTTCTATGCATGAAATATCTTAAGGAAGTGTTTTATTTTGAAGCATGGCCTTGTCATGTAGATAAGTCGTCCACAGTAAACCTTGTGAATTTGTGTACAAGGCATTTCCCTCATTACTTTCTGTCCTCAAATTACTGCACTGCAACCCAATAACTGCTACTCAATTCATATGAAGAGTACACAGGAAAAACGATCAAGGTCCATCAAAAATCGAAATTGAGTTAATAATGCCATCTTATAGTGGAAAGGAAGTACTATCATGTGGTCTAGCTAGTAATAAGAAATCATCGTTCTTGACGTTCCACTACGTCAATTTCTATTAAATGCACACATAACAAAGTATTAAGTGCTTAAACTTTAAAATTCGTTTTTCTCGAAACTTTCTAAAATGGACCTTGATCGTTATTCCCGTGTACCCTTCAAATGACATGTGCTCAGGATAAATCAAGACTTTTCTGGCTTTGCTAATCTGGTAGTAAAGAGAATTCTATTTCTGAAATGGGGAGTCTGAAAGGCGGAATTTATTGTAATTCATGATATGATGATAGGCCAGGTTGATAACTAGTAGAGTTGAATTTTAACGTGGACAATAAATGGCCGGTAATTGTTGCCTAGGCTACAATTCTATTTCTCAAAGACAATGTTAGTGTATAAATGTACGACATAGAATCCTCTATTTTACTTTCTGTTGGAAGCAAACCACAGCAAAAAATGTTTATCGATTTAAATTGAGTATGAACCTGTGAACCAAACTAACTACTTTTTTTTTATGATGAAAGATGAGTGAAACAGAGAAAAATTCTCTCTGGCACCGGGATTTCAACCCGGGTTATCAGCTCTACATGCTGACGCTTTATGCGAAAAATAATCACTTAGTGATTTAAGACACCACTTATTCTGTCGGATCCCGGCCACTTAGTCACTCATAACGAGTGCACCTCTGCACATGTGTGGACATTGTGGTACTGTCATACATCTATGACGCAGTGCATGAGGGTAGACCACTAGAGGGAACCCAAGAGGTGGAACTTAAACTGAGAGGATTTGATCCGACATCGGGATGGGAAACCGGTGTGGCTTGGTGGTTAAAGCGTCAGCACGTAGAGCTGAAAACCCAGGTTCAAATCCTGGTGCCGGAGAGAATTTTTCTCTGTTCCACTCATCTTTCATCATATGACGACGCAGAACATCTGCATGGAAATATCACATGTACTTCGGTACATCATAATAATATAATATATAATAATAATCTTTTTTTTTACTCGATTATTTAACAACGCTGTAGCAACTACTAAGTTATTTAGCACCAATGAAATAATTTGAGATAGTATTTGACGAGATGAAACCGAAGATTCCCCATTAATTACCTGACATTCGCCTTACAATAATTAGTAAAGCCTCGGAAATAACGAAACCACGTAATCAGCCCAAATAGAAATCGAACCCACACATAAGCGCAACTCCGGAACAGTAGGCAAATGTGCTGTGTCCAACCTATGAAGGTGTCTAGTAACTACTTGAAGGCCAATGACTTGTGTATAAATTACTTCTACAATAATCTTCTTCTCCTTCTCCTTCTTCTCAACACAGAGATCTTTAGACCAAATTCATACTTTTTTATGATTATCTTTGATGGTAGGGCCTACATATTACTGAGTGCATTGCCCTACAGGATAGGATGCGTTCTGGTGAAATCTCTTCTGTTCTACATTTGGTGCAAGGCAGACGTCTACTTTTGAATCTTAATAAAATAGTCTGAACTTCTCTCTTTCTGATTAAAAGTATGGTATTTAGTCAGTGCTGATCCTTGTACAATTTATATAATTAGACCTATTAACTGTTATGTCCATTTCTTGTTTAAATACAACATACAATTTGTATATCAAGCCAGTTTTGAAATACTGTGGTGAAATCTTAACAGAAGCATCCAAAACAAATAAAAACCTACTCGAACGTATACAGAACCAAGCTCTCCGACTAATAACTGGTGCAGCTAAAAGTACTCCAATAGATGCCTTAAGAATTGTCCAACAAACCACTAATTCTAGAATTACAAACACAGGCCCTGTTACTATATGAGAAATACTGAGATTACCCAGCCACAATAAATAGAACAAATATTTAGACAGCAAACAGTTCCTAAAAACTCAAGCTGGAATTCTGAAAGAAACCCACAAACTAAAAGAAATGCTAGACATCCCCAAAATATATATATATATATATATATATATATATATATATATATATATATATATATATAATAAACAATTACAGCCCAGTAGAAAACCTTGAAATACGATATTATTTAGACCTAAATGAAACTTTCTGTAAAAAAGATACAAATTCAGAAATAGCAAAACCCATTACACTAGAAACACTAAATACAAAATACCCAGTAAATGACTGGACTCATGTTTATACAATGGATTCCTCTTTGATGATGAAGAAGTGGCTAGAGCGGGAGGAACATGTAAAGTCTTTGTTGGAACTAATACCACAAATTTTGATGGTGAGATTGAAGCAATATGCACATCAATACAGAATATCTTTAACTGGATAAACAAATCCAATAATTTTGTAATATTATCAAACTCCAAAATTGCTATTCAAGCTATAGCATGCACCAGCTACCCTAAAATGTAAAAATCAAAGAAATATATGCCGTGATTCGACAAATTCAAAATCTGAAGAAAAACATCATATCATCATTGAAGAAAAAATACCGCATAACTGACATTTTGGCGATTTTCATATTTTTGGTGCATTGGTATTTTTTGCATAGCAAGCACCATTTTTGTATTTTGTGTAAAAAAAATCAAAATATGTCCTCTTTGTTTTATTATAATACAAATTTGAGTTTCTGTAAGCCAGCATGCGACTCCCATCTACAGTTTTTTCCTTCTCCTGTAAAATTCACATTTTGTCAGTTACACGGTATAGTTTCTTCAATGACGATATTACAATGGATCCCGGTTCATTGTTGACTGATTTTAATGAGACAGCAGATATGTTGGCGTAAGAAGAGCAAAAATCAAACAAGGAACCCAACAAAATTTTGTGTATGAATCAATAAAAAAAAAAAAAGATCAATCAATGAAACCTATTAATTCCAAATTAAAAGCAACAATTAAAATGCTCAGTGGAATAAACTGATAACTGAACATAAAATGATTGCAGATTTTCCCTGCAATGTTCAGACTTGTTTCCTAGGCAAACACCTGCATAAAATTGGAGTACTTGCGTCGCCAAATTGCTTTTTGTGTTCAAAGGCAGAAGAAATGGATGAGAGACATTAATATGTGATGCACTTTCAACATTTAAGAACCTCATCTCTAGATATTGGGAGGCAATAAGAAGAATGACTTTACTGTCCAATTCAAAGCATTAGATACATACATACATGCATGCATGTTTAAATGTAGAATATATTCCAAAATAAATTTAAAGTCCTTTTTTTTTTTAGTTACGATATGTTAATTCAATTTGTAACTGTCATTTGCTAATGTGTCTGCCATTTTGCTTCTTAAAACTACAATGTGAAATGGTATCCACTGGATAACAATGCTTGTGAATGTTGAAAGATTATTGATTGATTTATATACCTAGAGGTTACTTACTGTTTAAAAATATCCTGTCTGTTATAATTGTACATGTATCATATTGACCTTTTAAATCTGTCTGTTACTATTTTTATTCTGTTGTGTTGGCTGTAGCTTAAATAAGGCTTATTCACAATTAAAATGGCGGTACCTATACCAACAAAAGCATTCTTCAGCATTATCATTTATATTCGCATCTGTTTATTTTATTACCTACAATAAGTTGACGAGAACTCGAAAATGGATTTCAACTAATTGTTTTTTACCTCAGCGTCTACTTCCGCTGAAACACAACAAAGATAAATGAAACTGGTACCGCTGTATAAAAATAACGCAAGTCTATTATTAGGTACAAAGCAAACTTGATTAAACTCGCTGGTGGTATGCAGTGTTCCACTTTGTTAGGTTAATAGCTTAAGGATTTGTCCACGTCCAGTTCAGTTCAATGATCCAATACATTTACGTCAGAGAGATTTGTATGCACTCTCTTGGTTCAATCACCGAAGTACATTACCAGTATATATATTTACTTATGGCTTTTAGAGAACCCAGAGGTTCATTGCTGCCCTCACATAAGCCCGCCATCGGTCCCTATCCTGAGCAAGATTAATCCAGTTCCTACCATCATATCCCACCTCCCTCAAATCCATTTTAATATTATCCTCTCATCTACGTCTCGGTCTCCCCAAAGGCCTTTTTCCCTCCGGCCTCCTAACTAACACTCTATATGCATTTCTGGATTCACCCATACATGCTACATGCCCTCCCCATCTCAAACGTCTGGATTTAATGTTCCTAATTATGTCAGGTGAAGAATACAATGAGTGCAGTTCTCCATTGTGTAACTTTCTCCATTCTGTAACTTCATCCCTATTATCCCCAAATATTTTCCTAAGCACCTTATTCTCAAACACTCTTAATCTCTGTTCCTCTCTCAGAGTGAGAGTCCAAGTTTCACAACCATAAGAACAACTGGTAATTCATTCATTCATAGTGTTCTGTCCAAGGGCAGGTCTTTCACTCCAAATCCAGCATTTTCCAGTCTTTCCTATTTTCTGCCTTCCTCTTTGTCTCCTCATATGACCCATATATCTTAATGTCATCTATCATCTGGTAACTGTTTTATAAATTCTAACTTTCAGCTTTTTTGACAGCAGACTGGATGATAAAAGCTTCTCAACCGAATAATAACAGGCATTTCCCATATTTATTCTGCGTTTAATTTCCTCCCAAGTCTCAATTATATTTGTTACTGCTGCTCCAAGACACCATATTTAAATTTTTCCACCTTTTCAAAGGATAAATTTCCAACTTCTATATTTCCATATCGTGCTATGTTTTGGTCACGAGACATAATCATGAGACATATATTGAAAAGAAACTGCTATTTTGAGCATTACGTACTGGTATCATTAAAAATTTTCTGTGTAAATAGAAGAGTTGAAGATACATTTTTTGCTAGTTAAGCTTAAGCTCCTAATTCGACGTAGAGATGTAAGCGTGAGGGCAGAAGAGCCGACATATTTGGGAAACTTGGGACTCGGACAACAAAGAAACACAGTGAAAGGTGGGACAAAATGGTTGAAACGTGTTTCAGAAGCCAATGCTATTCAAGGTTTGCAGTGCGATGTAGTATCAGCAATAATAAAAATTGTGCATTTGTAATTTAAGATTTTTGCTCCTTTATCATTACACTGCAAAAAGTCTATTTAGAGGTTTTCATGGAAACAGAGACCACAGAGAACCGGAAGGTGATCTTTGACATGCCTCTTCCTTGTTCTGCCCGTCTCTGTCTATTCTGCCTTCCTCTTTATCCCTCCTCGTTTGTCCGTCTGATAATGTGTATAGCGATTTCCCTTGATGACGGATTTCTTTGTTCATATTCAGTACCTAGTAAGAGTCTATTATCCAGGAATGCCACTCAATGCTACAGGCACTACATAACAGATAAGTACAGGTACTTAAAATGTAGCATTTATTTTATAAATCCGCTACGACTTCCTCCTTGAATTTTTATTGCACAGACATCAAATGAAATGACATCTAAACAACATGTCCCTAGAAAATCTGTGCCAGAGATTTAGCATCAATAGAATTACGAATATATCTAAAAATCGAAAACTTCAGACAATTCTAGTGCTCAAAGAGAGTAAATCCACATGAATTACATTACGTTGTTGTTGTCTAATGCCAGACATTTGACAATAAAGTCATTTGACCTCTTGCACTCCAATATTTTTCAAAGATATTATCATAGCCAGCCACTGAAGCACAGATTTTGAGGTGTTCCGAATCCATTTCTTGGTTTGAGTTGCACAATGGGCAGTTAGGGGACTGATATATTCCAATTCTATGCAGGTGTTTGGCCAAACAATCATGGCCTGTTACCAATCTAAATGCAGCTACAGACGATTTTCGTGGTAAATCGGGAATTAACTGTGGATTATGATGCAGAGAATTCCATTTTTTCCCTTGAGATTGTGTTTTCAAATTTTGTTTGTTGAAGTCTAAGTATGTAGATTTAATAAATCTTTTCACAGAGTAATACGTAGATTTAGTAACAGGTCTGTAAGTAGCAGTGCTGCCCTTCTTTGCTAAAGCATCCGCATTCTCGTTTCCCAGGATTCCACAATGGGATGGTATCCATTGGAATACAATTCTTTTATTGAGTGATATTAATTGAGAGAGCATGTTAGTTATTTCTGCTGTTTGAGATGAAGGTGTGTGTTTAGAGACTATTGATAGAATAGCTGCTTTGGAGTCTGACAATATAACTGCATTCCTAAATTTATTGATGTGGCATAGAAGATTCCTGAGACTTTCACTTATTGCAATGATTTCACCATCAAAACTTATTGTTCCATATCCAAGAGATCTATAAAGTGAGAAGAGACAGCACGTAACACCTGCACCGGCACCTTGTTCTCTGGAGATCAAGAATCCGTCAGTGTATAAATGAAGCCAGTTTTGTGGAGGGTACCTAATATTAATTGTCTCTAAAGACAATTGTTTCAGTATATCAGTGTTTACTTCTGATTTCAGTATTTCTTCTGTTAAATTTAGATTATATTCTATATTTAATAGAGTTAAAGGGTTTGGTTTAATTTGTAGAATTACATTACGTATCTTAGGCCTGCCTCCAGCAGTTCCTGCTAGGATGGTTACACTGGTGTCTCGGAACTCTTTCCGCTCAACACTCGTGTAACCTTCCTAGCAAGAAACTGCAGGAGGGAGGACTATAATAATGTAATAAGTATTTTATTCTTAATCAATATTTTAGAACGTTTAATATTGAAGGTGAAAATTAAGAAAAAACATATTTCTTGAAGGAATAGGTAAAAGATCCTAGACTATATTGTTGATGTAGGTCTTTAAAACATTCCAGTAAAAGAATCATGCAGATATTTAATTAATTGTATAGTTTATAATTTTCAAATACAAACTGCTGAGCCATTCATACCAGAACCCACACTTTCTGATGTCGAAATTCCAATAGAAAATCTGAAAAAGTACAAGTCTCCAGGTATTGATCAAATTCCAGCAGAATTAATACAAGATGGTGGAAGGGCATTATCTAGCGAAATTTATAAACTTGTACTTGCAATTTGGGAAAAGGAAATTGTACCAGAACAATGGAAGGAGTCCATAATCGTACCTATTTTTAAGAAGGGGGACAAGACTAACTGTAGTAACTTTCGAAGAATATCACTTTTGTTGACGCCGTACAAAATTTTGTCCAATATCCTTTTGAGAAGGTTAACTCCATATGTAGATAAAATTATTGGGGATCATCAATGTGGTTTTAGGCGTAATAGATCAACTACTGATCAGATTTTTTGTATTCGACAGATATTGGAGAAAAAATGGGAGTATAAGGGTACAGTGCATCAGTTATTCATAGATTTCAAAAAAGTGTATGACTCGGTTAAGAGAGAAGTTTTATACAATATTCTTATTGAATTTGGTATTCCCAAGAAACTAGTTCGACTAATTAAAATGCGTCTTAGTGAAACTTACAGCATAGTCCGTATAGGCCAGTTTCTATCTGATGCTTTTCCAATTCACTGCAGGGAGATGCACTATCACCTTTACTTTTTAATTTCGCTCTAGAATATGCCATTAGGAAAGTCCAGGATAACAGAGAGGGTTTGGAATTGAACGGGTTACATCAGCTTGTCTATGCGGATGACGTGAATATGCAAGGAGTAAATCCACAAACGATTAGGGAAAACGCGGAAATTCTAGTTGAAGCAAGTAAAGCGTAGGGTTGGAAGTAAATTCCGAAAAGACTAAGTATATGATTATGTCTCGTGACCAGAATATTGTACGAAATGGAACTATAAAAATTGGAGATTTATCTTTCGAAAAGGTGGAAAAATTCAAATACCTTGGAGCAACAGTAACAAATATAAATCGACAGTCGGGAGGAAATTAAACGCAGAATAAATATGGGAAATGCGTGTTATTATTCGGTTGAGAAGCTTTTGTCATCTAGTCTTCTGTCAAAAAATCTGAAAGTTAGAATTTATAAAACAGTTATATTACCGGTTGTTCTGTATGGTTGTGAAACTTGGACTCTCACTTTGAGAGAGGAACAGAGATTAAGGGTGTATGAGAATAAGGTGCTTAGGAAAATATTTAGGGCTAAGAGGGATGAAGTTACAGGAGAATGGAGAAAGTTACACAACGCAGAGCTGCACGCATTGTATTCTTCAACTGACATAATTAGGAACATAAAATCCAGATGTTTGAGATGGGCAGGACATGTAGCACGTATAGGCGAATCCAGAAATGCATATAGAGTGTTAGTTGGTAGGCCGGAGGGAAAAAGACCTTTGGGGAGGCCGAGACGTAGGTGGGAAGATAATGTTAAAATGGATTTGAGGGAGGTGGGATATGATGGTAGAGACTGGATTAATCTTGCTCAGGATAGGGACCGATGGCGGGCTTATGTGAGGGCGGCAATGAACCTCCGGGTTCCTTAAAAGCCAGTAAGTAAGTAAGTATTTTATAATGTAAATGCTTTACAGTTGTAAAGAAATTATGCAACTTTGATATTATTTCTACAGGTAATTACAGTATTAGCTATATTAATATCCTGAATACTGTTTTATAAACCGTAATGTATGTATATTAAGCATGAAAAGTTTTGTTCATTTAGCTTTATAGTAGCTGAAATATAAAAAAAAATTTCATTACATTTTTTCAGGCTAATAGTGTACCTCCCCCCTGCCTAACTGCGACAGAACGAAATGGCAGACACATAAGCAAAGACGGCTTCAGATAAAATGTCCATAAATAAGAGTGTGTTAATTTATTTTCTATTAAGCAAATAATGGTCACAATAGTAACATACTACACAAATTAATGTTACGAAGGCCAACATTCACGAAATACATTAAATAGAAGTAAAGAAGTTAAGACAGTTTTATAGAAATTAAACAGTGGACATCTCAGGAAAATTAAAGTAATAGGTTCTGGCTTGGCTTTTCTTACATTCCTACATTCCTAGATTTATCTAAATTTAAATAAATGTGTAGTGAAGAATATTGCTGGAGAACCTTTTAAGTGTAGTGTAAATATTTGTAATTTAAATTTATGTATTGTATTGATTAAGGCTGGTTGAGTGGAAGAGAAGGCCTTATGGCCTTAACTCTGCCAGCGAAAATAAAACATTATTATTATTATTATTATTATTATTATTATTATTATTATTATTATTATTACAAGTTGATTATATAGAAAATGCGACCAATTCATTTTGAAGTAATAACCATGAAATACATAAGTTGGATTTTAAGAACCATTATCGCTATCGCTATGAAACTTTTCGTATCTTATATAACTGCCGACATTCTTATTATCTGATGATCATTTCTCTGGTTTTCAATATCCAAGATTGACAGAAGCGCCGTCACGGTGATCTAGTGGCTAGAACACTGGACTTACAAGATCCTGTTGACCTTGGTTCGATCCCCGGCGTACCCCTGATTTATAACTTGTGTTGGGCAAGCCCGTAAGCTCCGGTTCCCCTGTAGCATCCCAACAAATCTCCATAATTATCTCATCTCAATGCGCGCGTAGCGTAGACCAGCCTCTTATGGCGCACCCTGGGCAACGACTCTGTCGGTAAATTGGTCTACACAACTGGCTTCATATGGGTGAATGACGAACAGTCAAGTACCCGCCATTAGACACAAAAAAAACACACACACATTGACACAGGGGCGTACGCAAGGGAGGGAGGGTTACGGGGATTGAAACCCCCCCCCTTTTTAACTAAAAAAATTACATATATTTAGACTCTAGTATTTTTTTATCCATTATCGTTTTCCCTTCTATAATTTTTCATTGTCAGAGTAACAAAATCTACATCGACATAAGGCATAGTTATCCTACCCCTCCTTCAATATAATCCCTGTGCTTGATGCTGTAGCACGTTCGAATTATAACAACACCATTCTTATTATAGAAAGACTTATCGCCTGGTATAATAAAATGAAGCGGACACAAAATGAAATTTAACTTGTTTGTTGAAAATTGGATGACTGTGAAAAAGTTACGTTCCAAACATTTTATATGGATATTAATAAATATACCGTAACGTAATAATAATAATAATAATAATAATAATAATAATAATAATAATAATAATAATAATAATAATAACAATACACAAAATTTAAATTTACCGAGAATGTATTGAACTTGTATCGGCACAGTATGCTAATATTCACGAAAAACTTACAAAATCTGTACTATGAATGTGCAATTACAATATAATTTAATCATAGTAGGACAAGTGCTTAGGAAAATATTTGGGGCTAAGAGGGATGAAGTTACAGGAGAATGGAGAAAGTTACACAACGCAGAACTGCACGCATTGTATTCTTCACCTGACATAATTAGGAACATTAAATCCAGACGTTTGAGATGGGCAGGGCATGTAGCACGTATGGGCGAATCCAGAAATGCATATAGAGTGTTAGTTGGGAGGCCGGAGGGAAAAAGACCTTCGGGGAGGCCGAGACGTAGATAGGAAGATAATATTAAAATGGATTTGAGGGAGGTGGGATATGATGATAGAGACTGGATTAATCTTGCTCAGGATAGGGACCGATGGCGGGCTTATGTGAGGGCGGCAATGAACATCCGGGTTCATTAAAAGTAAGTAAGTATGCAATTCCTTTTAAAACAGGAAATATGCATCTATTAATTTTTATTAAGCTTGCATTTAGCATATCTAATGCGCTTATACACGAATCATTCACTAATTGTAAGTCATTATTTTCTAAAAAAATGTTTTACAACCTCCGTCATTAAATTATTAACCAAAAATATGAAAATTCAGTAAAAATTAAATAATTAATTGTGTTAATCGAGAAGAAAAAAATGCATACCGTACTTCATTTTATTAGGGGTTATACGCAGCATGAAGAAAACATCGTGATTGCTGGAAAAGATCAAATCTTAAATTTCCACAGAAATAAGTTACACTTTCCAGCAAATATATATAAAAAATGTGACTTTTGTCATACTGTTTCCGTCGAAGTATATTTGTACAGTCTTTCTTCTCAAATACTGAACAGATTTGCTACTACTCATATCTACGACTCAAGTCATTCAGAAAAATATGCACATGATATATACGGCAACTTTTAAATAAACCACAAAGCTTCAAGAAAGTATTATACAATCTTCGGCTAAAACTTTAGTTGCTTATTTGAATTTTGAATTCATTTTAATAAAGCTGTCAAATAAGTCGAATTATAATGAAGAAATAATATAATTTTAGTTTTGTTTGTCTTTACTTATTTTAATGTTAACCCAGAAGTATGTTTGTTAACACATTTTAATATTTTACTTGTGAACGTTTTCGCCCATTTTGGGCATCTTCAGACCATAAAGATTTATCCAATATAATAACTCGTTCGCGATCTCTGGCTGTCATGAATGATTATAATATGACATTAAATATGCATATTTATCATACAATACCTTTTGGTGCTGTATTTTAGTGTACCTTTTTAGAAAATGTTTCTAGTGTATTTATAAACTTCCAATAATTGTTTGTAGAATTTCAATGTGTATTATGCAATTATGTACAGATATCTTTATGGTCTGAAGATGCCCAAAATGGGCGAAAACGTTCACAAGTAAAATATTAAAATATATTAACAAACATACTTCTAGGTTAACATTAAAATAAGTCAAGACGGAAACATTGATCCAATATAATAACTCGTTCGTGATCTCTAGCTGTCATGAATGATTATAATATGACATTAAATATGCATATTTATCATACAATACCTTTTGTTGCTGTATTTTTACTGTACCTTTTTAGAAAATGTTTCTAGTGTATTTATAAACTTCCATTAATTGTTTGTAGAATTTCAATATGTATTATGCAATTATGTACAGATATCTTTATGGTCTGAAGATGCCCAAAATGCACGAAAACGTTCACAAGTAAAATATTAAAATATGTTAACAAACATACTTCTAGGTTAACATTAAAATAAGTCAAGACGGAAACACTGATCCAATATAATAACTCGTTGGCGATCTATAGCTGTTATGAATGATTATAATACGACATTAAATATGCATATTTATCATACAACTATCTTTTGTTGCTGTATTTTTAGTGTACCTTTTTAGAAAATGTTTCTAGTGTATTTATAAACTTCCATTAACTGTTTGTAGAATTTCAATATGTATTATGCAATTATCTTTATGGTCTGAAGATGCCCAAAATGGGCGAAAACGTTCACAAGTAAAAATATTAAAATATGTTAACAAACATACTTCTGGGTTAACATTAAAATAAGTCAAGAAAGAAACATTGATCCAATATAATAACTCGTTCGTGATCTCTAGCTGTCATGAATGATTATAATATGACATTAAATATGCATATTTACCATACAATACCTTTTGTTGCTGTAATTTTAGTGTACCTTTTTAGAAAACGTTTCTAGTGAATTTATAAACTTCCATTAATTGTTTGTAGAATTTCAATGTGTATTATGCAATGATGTACAGATATCTTTATGGTCTGAAGATGCCCAAAATGGGCGAAAACGTTCACGAGTAAATTATTAAATGTTTTAACAAACACACTTCTGGGTTAAGATTAAAATAAGTCAAGACGGAAACATTGATCCAATATAATAACTCGTTCGTGATCTCTAGCTGTCATGAATGTGACATTAAATATGCATATTTATCATACAATACCTTTTGTTGCTGTATTTTTACTGTACCTTTTTAGAAAATGTTTCTAGTGTATTTATAAACTTCCATTAATTGTTTGTAGAATTTCAATATGTATTATGCAATTATGTACAGATATCTTTATGGTCTGAAGATGCCCAAAATGGGCGAAAACGTTCACAAGTAAAATATTAAATGTTTTAACAAACATACTTCTGGGTTAACATTAAAATAAGTCAAGAAAGAAACATTGATCCAATATAATAACTCGTTCGTGATCTCTAGCTGTCATGAATGATTATAATATGACATTAAATATGCATATTTACCATACAATACCTTTTGTTGCTGTATTTTTAGTGTACCTTTTCAGAAAATGTTTTTAGTGTATTTATAAACTTCCATTAATTGTTTGTAGAATTTCAACATGTATTATGCAATTATGTACAGATATCTTTATGGTCTGAAGATGCCCAAAATGGACGAAAACGTTCACAAGAAAAATATTAAAATATGTTAACAAACATACTTCTGGGTTAACATTACAATAAGTCAAGAAAGAAACATTGATCCAATATAATAACTCGTTCGTGATCTCTAGCTGTCATGAATGATTATAATATGACATTAAATATGCATATTTACCATACAATACCTTTTTTTGCTGTATTTTTAGTGTACCTTTTTAGAAAATGTTTCTAGTGTATTTATAAACTTCCATTAATTGTTTGTAGAATTTCAATATGTATTATGCAATTATCTTTATGGTCTGAAGATGCCCAAAATGGGCGAAAACGTTCACAAGTAAAAATATTAAAATATGTTAACAAACATACTTCTGGGTTAACATTAAAATAAGTCAAGAAAGAAACATTGATCCAATATAATAACTCGTTCGTGATCTCTAGCTGTCATGAATGATTATAATATGACATTAAATATGCATATTTACCATACAATACCTTTTGTTGCTGTATTTTTAGTGTACCTTTTTAGAAAATGTTTCTAGTGTATTTATAAACTTCCATTAATTGTTTGTAGAATTTCAATATGTATTATGCAATTATCTTTATGGTCTGAAGATGTCCAAAATGGGCGAAAACGTTCACAAGTAAAATATTAAAATATGTTAACAAACATACTTCTGGGTTAACATTAAAATAAGTCAAGAAGGAAACATTGATCCAATATAATAACTCGTTCGTGATCTATAGCTGTCATGAATGATTATAATATGGCATTAAATATGCATGTCTTTTGTTGCTGTATTTTTAGTGTACCTTTTTAGAAAATGTTTCTAGTGTATTTATAAACTTCCATTAACTGTATGTAGAATTTCAATATGTATTATGCAATTATGTACAGATACATTTATGGTCTGAAGATGCCCAAAATGGGAGAAAACGTTCACAAGTAAAATATTAAAATGTGTTAATGAACATACTTTTGGGTTAACATTAAAATAAGTCAAGACGGAAACATTGATCCAATATAATAACTCGTTCGTGATCTCTAGCTGTCATGAATATGACATTAAATATGCATATTTATCATACAATACCTTTTGTTGCTGTATTTTAGTGTAACTTTTTAGAAAATGTTTCTAGTGTATTTATAAACTTCCATTAATTGTTTGTAGAATTTCAATATGTATTATGCAATTATCTTTATGGTCTGAAGATGCCCAAAATGGGCGAAAACGTTCACAAGTAAAATATTAAAATGTGTTAACAAACATACTTCTGGGTTAACATTAAAATAAGTCAGGACGGAAACAAAACTGAAATTATATTATTTCTTCATTTTAGTTGCTTGTATTATGCTACCATACAAAACATGCAACACACTACAATAACACACACAGAAATTACGCACGTATTACGAGCTACTGGTTCAGACACAGCACTGTGGTATCTCTTACCAGCAGCCTCACAGCAAAACAAGGCACAGCATGTCACACTGTTGAGCCTCAGCAGCTCCAGAGCTCCACCCTACAAAAACTAGCACCCCTAACTCCAGATAAAACGGAGCCTCCACCCTCCAGAATGTTGACCTCATTTCCCACTCCCCGTGGATAGCTCCATCCAGCTAGCAGATCAATAGCAGCACCAGACGGGTGGAGAGGGTGGGGAGAAAATGGAGGGGCAAGCCAACCAGTCAATACCGACTGCTGTCTGTCCACGGTCTATTTCATATTAATACTAAATAAAAGGTACACGGAACAATCCAGCATGCATCTTACAAGAGTAAGGTCAGTTCAATTGCAGGATGGAGAACAGGGGGTGTGCCTCCTCATATTCTGAGTGAAGAAATCATTCGTTTCCTAAACAATGCCTCCCACCCCCATTTTAGTTAATTTTGGCATCTAGATTTCCATCCAGAAACTACCAAATCGGTAATTAATTTCTCATAGTTATAATGAATTTTTATTTTCTTCCCAACACTTTCTTGTTTTCTCTTTTTAGATACGTTCATCGTATTTTAACTCATCATCATCATCATCATCATCATCATCATCATCTCCCTCAAGAATTAGACATTTGATCCGTTTTATTCCCGTTCCTCTGAGATTTAGGAACCAACATTTGACATTCACAAGTAACGAAGAAACTTATTAGTTAGCTTGAGGCAAGACTATCTTCGAAACAACAGAGACTGAGAAAAAAAAAAGATCTTGATAATCCATTTTGGATCAATTAAAAAGAAAGAGTGGTTATGGGGAGAAGATGAACCTCCATTTCCTACCGAAAACTGAACCTAAGTCCGTGAAACTGATGGGTATAAAAATACCATTTTATTAACAACAGATTAATAATAATAATAATAATAATAATAATAATAATAATAATAATAATAATAATAATAATAATCAGTAACAAATATAAATGACACTCGGGAGGAAATTAAACGCAGAATAAATATGGGAAATGCGTGTTATTATTCGGTTGAGAAGCTCTTATCATCCAGTCTGCTATCCAAAAATCTGAAAGTTAGAATTTATAAAACAGTTATATTACCGGTTCTTCTGTATGGTTGTGAAACTTGGACTCTCACTCTGAGAGAGGAACATAGGTTCAGGGTGTTTGAGAATAAGGTGCTTAGGAAAATATTTGGGGCTAAGCGGGATGAAGTTACAGGAGAATGGAGAAAGTTACACAACACTGAACTGCACGCATTGTATTCTTCACCTGACATAATTAGGAACATTAAGTCCAGACGTTTGAGATGGGCAGGGCATGTAGCACGTATGGGCGAATCCAGAAATGCATATAGAGTGTTAGTTGGGAGACCGGAGGGAAAAAGACCTTTAGGGAGGCCGAGACGTAGATGGGAGGATAATATTAAAATGGATTTGAGGGAGGTGGGGTATGATGATAGAGACTGGATTAATCTTGCACAGGATAGGGACCGCTGGCGGGCTTATGTGAGGGCGGCAATGAACCTTCGGGTTCCTTAAAAGCCATTCGTAAGTAAATAATAATAATAATAATAATAATAATAATAATAATAATAATAATAATTTTGTCAAAGGGGGGCATTACTAAAATTGTTTACAATTTACGTTATTGATTTTTTAAATTTTATGTATTATTATTATTATTATTATTATTATTATTATTATTATTATTATTATTATTATCAGCTGAGTTTCGCAGGGTATGTGAAACTAGTTCCTGGAAGAACGTTCGCTACAACATCGTCACGCTGTGGCTGCGAAGAAACATTTGCCAACGTGAAATTTTCACTAACCTCGCGAGAATTACTACGCGACTTAAAAAAAAAAAAAAGTTGTAAAATTGAGCTTTGCGGTCGCTTAGACATATCAAAGAACCCGGAACGATAATGTGAAGTTTATTTTAAAAATACGAACTGTCAAATCCACAAAACATTAAACGAACGTTTTACAATAAAATCATAACTCAAACTAACGAAGGGGTGAATATCGCTCTTAAAATCAGTTTAAAATCGACAATGCACAATATTTAACTGCACTGCAGAAATGTCAAAACATTCACAATAAGTTAAATTTCATATTGTGTCAGCTTCATTTTAGTACAAGCTCGGTACTAGACGGTAGATGTTTTTATACCAGAGATAGCATTGTTAACCCTCTTAGTGCCGACCTTCTTTACGTAGTATTATGTGAAAAATGCCAAGTAAATTTACACAAGTGAACCACTCCACTGAAACTTCCTCTATGCTCTTAGCGCAACATAACAGTGGTATTTGCCGTCTGGAGAATAACAGCAAAATGGAAACTATATCACGATTAGATCGTGACCGACACTTCTAGCAAAATTATAAAATCACGACTCAAAGGGTTAAAAATTCGAACGTGTCGCAGCACCAAGCACAGGGATTATATTGAAGGAGGGATAGGAGAACTATGCCTTATGTTGATGTAGATTTTGTTACTCTGACAGTGAACAATCAGAGAATGAGATACGATTGTGGATTAAGAAAGTACTCATATATATATATATATATATATATATATATATATATATATATATTTTTTTTTTTTTTTTCAAAAGTTCAGGAGGGTACAAACCTAGTAACCCCCCCCCTCTTCAAATGAAGAAACAACAGCATATAGTACAGAATATGTAGGGTACATATGAATACATGAAAAAAAAATCTGTAAATATATCCATATCCAAGAATACAGCAAGATGTCCACACCTGTGGAGTAGCGGTTAGCCCGTCTAGCCGCGAAACCAGGTGGCCTGGGTTCGATTCCCGGTTGGGGCAAGTTATCTGGTTGAGGTTTTTTCCAGGGTTTTCCCTCAACCCAATATGAGCAAATGCTGGGTAACTTTCGGTGCTGGACCCCGGACTCATTTCACCGGCATTATCACCTTCATATCATTCAGACGCTAAATAACCTAGGTGTTGATACAGCGCCGTAAAATAACCCAATAAAATAAAAAAAAATACAGCAAGATTTGAAGCATAGTCCTCAAGTTTTGAAAAGTAGTCAAACTTACTAAACTGACATTCAACTATAAGATTATTTAAAATCTAAGACGCTCATGAACATGATTTAATTTAATGTAAATAACGGGCAAATGGCACGCTTTTTACTTCCTCATTGTGCGAAACATAAAGAGAAAGTTATTGTGATGTTGCAAAAAAAACCAATTTCGAGATTTTCACAGAAACGCACGTTTTATGCACATCTGATACCGAAGAAGTGGTTCTGGACACGCAGTCTGTGTGTCCATCGTGCACAAAGATTCCTGCTAACTATTGGAAGGAGTTCGTTCATATACTAGTCAATTAACCAGAATTATAGCCCACATGTAATATAGCCTAATACTTCTAGTGAAACTATCTACATAGAACCTTTGTGAATATTCCTGTACTGCTGTACTACCATTCACTAAAAATTTGCGATATATTCTATCTTAAAGGATTATTCTATAAAATATAATAGGCCTAAACTATATACTAGATGATACTCGGTCATTTCCGGACCAGGGTTCCTATCTCAAATTGATACATGTGCCCTTCGCCATCAACCTTGAAAGTTTGTAACACCACCTCGGAAACACCCTGTATAAACCGAACGAGTGATGCAGTAGAATGTTATAGTGCAAGAAGACCCAATTATTCACAAGCTATTATCTTTGTAATGGTTTGATTTAATATAGCGTTGTGTTGTGGGTTGTATCACTCTAGAATGAACACCCTGTATGATAATCCTTTCTGTAACTCCGCCCAATGTTGCGCATCTCTGATGTTATTGAATCTTAGACACAGGGAGCCTTTATTAAGCAGAAGCGCACGAGCTCTTTCATTAAATCCTCAGACTACATAAACAGACACGAAATGAGTTCCATTTTAATACCAAGCTTAAAGCCCACGCATATATAATTGAAAATTCTGGATCAAAGCACGCATACTGTCTTTGGGAGATTAAATATTGCCAATGAATGTCAAAGATTGAGAATATACAAGGAACTCCCACAGCGCCAACTGGCAAAGTCTTGGAAAGCACCATCCTATGGTTTTGCAAGTTTCTCAGGCAAATATCGAGAAGAATCTGGAGAAAAAATGACACTGGACTTATTTCTGTCTCAAAATCAAGTCTTTCTTTTTCAAATTATTTACTTCTAAGGATCAACGATGTATTAGTTATATAGAAATTGACAGTTCCGAAGAATCAAGGGGTGGGTTATCGATTATTTCAAAGAAAGTTGCTGTTGAACTAACGGGCGTACGCCTGGAAACAAGGTTTCGCTTATTACAGCGCTGTTCGAAAAGTGGCATGATCAAGTAACATTCCGCTTAGCAGTAAGTCAGCGCGTCAGTTTTTAGTAATTAAATCTCGCGACTAAAGGCTCATTCACAATGAAAATTAAACATAACCGTAACATAAACACAGAAGTCTGCGCCCAGGCTACCAAATGGGATCATTCACAATGATTCACATAAGCATTGACATAAACATTACCGTAAGACGTTAACATGAAAGTTTGCAAACTCCAAACTTTCATGCTTATGCTTACGTGATTTGCAAACAGAACACAATCGTGGAGCGCTGAAGTATACGACAGAATATGAGGAAATGGCGTCGTTGTTATGTTTCCATGGTTACCAGTATGTTTGCTGTTATGTTTATGTTGCCATCGTGAATGATGGCATGACTTCTTGATTTTACCGTAACGTTTATATTCTTAAGTTAACGCTTGGGTTATGTTCGATTTTCATTAAGTCTATAGAAGTAATTTACTGCATTACCGGTACCTTTTAAGTTCTGGAACTGTACACTATCCTCTCTAACGCTAGGGTTGCCATCCGTCTGGTATGTTCTGCTTTTTATTAATTTCCTTCTACAGGAATCAACAATTAGTTCAAAATTAATTAAGGCGGTTAAAATATTATATGAAGGATCGATATCGAAAATAAAAAGTTTAAATAAAATAACAGAAGGTTTTCAAGTTACAAAAGGATTAAGACAAGGATGCAATCTATCTACAATGCTATTTAAAATATATCTAGAAAGTACATTAAGAAACTGGAAACGAAAATGTCAACAAATGGGAATACCAATCCACAACAATCATGTGTATTCATTTAATTATGCAATGACCAAGTAATACTTGCACAAGATTATGATGGCATAGAATACATGACAAGAAAATTAAAAGAGAAATACGAACGTTGGGGATTGACAATAAATATAAAGAAAACTGAATATTGATATATTGGCGAGGAGATAGAACAACTGCAACTAGACAATGGAGAAATTATAGAACCAAGTACGGAATGTATATATTTAGGGACGAAAATAGATCAATTTGGGAAAAGTAATACAGAAACTGAACATAGAATTTCAGAAAAAAAGAAAGCAATTAATGCTCTAAATTCTCTTTGGTGGAACAAACATATACCAAGAAACAGGAAATTGCAAATTTATAAAACAGTAATTCAAAGTATTCTTACCTATGGTGCAGAAGTATGGCAAATTCCTACAAAGGAACAAAATAAAATGTTGGCTACAAAAATGGATGTTTTAAGAAGATCAGGAGGGAAATAAAGAAAAGAGTAAAAAATAGAGAGATAATAGTTATTTATGGTACTTGTGACGTAAGTGCATCTTTATTGCGCTTAAATTAAAGTAGCCTCGTTTAATTATTAGGCAGCGGCATTCCTTTTAAGATTTGTAGGTCTTTATTGCATGCACCGATAATAAAATGAAAATGCGACGTTGTCACGTCTTGTTTGTTGCTGCTATATATTAATATAACATGGAACAAGACACACTGCTAAAATTTGCAACTCTCGTTTATATATACACTCCGCGTGGAGTATTGGAGCGGCCTTCAAAAGACTTGACGACAATGGTCAGCGCGACATAATTAAAATTATTGAAACTACAAAGCTTCCGTCCTCTTTGACACCGCTAGCCTACTAATTGAACGTGGCTACTTTACACGAGCGCAATAAAGATCACGCTCACAAGAGAGGTGAGGCCGAGGATTCGCCATAGATTACCTGTCATTCGCCTTACGGTTGCGGAAAACCTCGGAAAAAATCCAACCAGGTAATCAGTCCAAGTGGGAATCGAACCCTTACCCGAGCGCAACTCTAGATCGGCAAGCAACAGGTCATGTTATGTGAGTAATTATTGAGTACTTGTCATATTATATTCCGGCCCTGGATTGCAATGCGCAGGAGACAGGCGCGGTTGTTTGGGCGAACTTGGGGATTACCCGTCTTTCCTGTTTTTCGTCTTGCCTCATAATCAGGATTTATTACGCGTAAAAAATGTTATCCACATAAATTACACATAAAACGCGTAAAATATGTAGAAAACGTGAAGTACGTATAAAAACAAAAGAAACCGTGGTTTTTCCAATGATTATTGTTATAATATATGTACGACATTAAACAATAAAAAGGCTCTTAACTCTGATGGGCGATAGTCGGGCGGCTTTGTGGGCGATACCGACAATTTATGCCGGCTGTATTACAAACGAAGCCGCTTACCGCAATCGCAACAATAACATATCCAAGAAACTGCCACTCCATAAGCTTTGCGGCGCTTTCCTTTCATATGAAATGTCGCCCGTCGGTCTGTCCTCATCATCACTCATAAAAGTGCGCCAATAATAAAAGCTCATTGAGCCGACCTCGAAGTCTGCCTGCCCTACTCTGTTATTGTTACAACTCGTAGATTTGTATGAATACTTGCTCAAATAAATATGTAATTCCTTCTAATGATTATCTAAGTTTTATAAAACAAGGATAGTACAATAACCAAAATGTAACCATTGTGTTAATATATTTAATTTTAAATATGATTTTATTCTTTATATTTAAATATGATTTACTTATTCATATGTATTTGCAAAACGTTATTGTAACCAAATATTCAATATGTACAAAAACATTTAGATATTGTAAATTATGCCTGAAGATGTCAATTGGCAAAAACATTCACATATGATATAAAATACAATAACAAATGACTATATGTTACAGTACGTTTTGTTTTGTAAAACTTAGATAGACTATTTCGTTTATATGATGTCATTTCATTTTCGGCCAATGAAGTATAATGAAATTCTGAATTCCAACAAATCACAGTCATACATCGCGATAATTTCTGCAGCTCGATTTATCACTATCAATTTATCGCATGGTCGTTCTTTTGTTTAGTCAGTGTCGCCAACTATTTCCACGTAAATCGATGAGCATGAATCCATTGTACTAAATAAAGCGCGAAATCCTACTTCCACATCTACATCTTCTAATTCCATGTCCATTGTATCTAAAGAAAATGACACTCCTTCATAACAATTGTTCATTTAATTAATATATTAATCAGGTTATTTGTAATTATGCTATAAAATGTTTAAATTAAATTATGATTTCAGCAGATAATGAAAACGTATTTCTGTTATAATAAGAGAAAAGCGCAGTACATGTAATTAACATTTTTAAACATGTATTTCGCTTTTCTCAATTGGCATTACTGAATAACATTCAGCTTGTTTATTGCAGTAATCGTTATTCATCTATTTCGACTGAATAGGTTAAGTATTCATAAATAGGCCTATACAATTGTTAACATATTGAGAGGGAATTTTAGGGATATATCATTTACATTTTTATTTTATTCACGAAATAGTCCTAGTAAATGTCACTCGAGGTCTGAGATTTCCCAAATAAATCCACTTTTTTCGCTCGTGGATTTATTGGCAAATCTTGTGACATTACTATAGAAAATTAGTGATGCATACTTATAGTCGCGACGCTGTTATTCCCGGCGTGACTCATCCTCTTTGCCTACGTCTTAGGAAGTGAAGGCTCTATAAAGTCTATGTAGGTAGTATCGTTCGCCATTTTTGTTCTTTCGTTGCCGAGCTACCAGACGAAGAATCTATTTTCCACACCGTTAAACATTATCATGTCGTAGCTCCTATGATAATAAATCAAACGCACTGTAATTCAGCAAATAATTGAGCGGCAAATAACGTCGTCGTGTGCTTACTGCGAACGCCAACGAAAGAGCCAAAATGGCGGGCGATTATATTAAGTATTTATCGAGCCTTAAGAAATGAATGTCTTCATCAGCGAATCACAAGACGCACACGTTTAAATGCAGCCGACCTGCAACGCGATTGGCTGCCGGAAATTAGAGCGACGGGACTATAATTGTCATTATTGAGTGTTACCACTGCCACCGGGTATTTATTCATTTGCAGTGTGAATAAATGCATTTATATTACACGCCTCCGTTATCAATTAATGGGTATGGAAGTACGACTTACCTATTTTTTGTAGACTAAACTTATTTGTCTGTCTCTTCGGATGGAGAATTTGTCGATGATGTCATCATGAAATGGCTCCTTCTCAATCAGCTCATGTAACAAGTCCTTGTGAATGGAGATGCACGCCAGTGATGTTGATCTTCCTTGTGCCATTGAATTGCACAGATTTTCCTTTACGCGGTCGAGTGCAGGAAAACTTCGCTCCACTGGAACGTTTGTTGACGGTAATGTTACGACGAGGGAAAAGAGCCTATAGCTTTCTTCAAATACGTCTTTGTTTTCTCTTAAAAGTTTTAGTGCTTGTATCAGGGGAATACTTTGGTATTCATAATCTGCATACAGAAGCTCTAGTTCTGTTTTCAAACGACTTACTTTGAACAAATGTGGGAAGGTCTTGTGTAGAGTGGCGAGAGCATTAGAAGGAAAAGCTATTGAATACTGAAGGAATTTTGAAGTATCGACAAGAGAGCAAAACTGAAGCTGTTCAATGTCTTGGAATCTAGTGCTAACTTGCATCAAAATGACGTCAAGTATTTCAAAAAATAATTGCTTGTACTTCTGAAAAAGTTCATCTTCTGACAGCTCATCATATTTTTGTTCTGAAAATTCAACCATTTGTTTAGCCTTGTCAAAAAAACGGGCAAAAACGGCATCTGTTCTTTTTTGTTTGATCAAATGAGAAGTATCATTTACTTGTTCCTCACAAAATATAACGTCCAGTGATTTCTTTTGAAGGATATCAAATAAAATGCTACTGATCTGAAAGATTTCATTGAAAACAATAACAAGAAATGCAAATTCAAAATCCTTCATATAATTGAGGAACCCGTTTGAGAGTCTAACAGATGTTTGGTCAGATTCAAAATCATTAGCTATTGCCTCAAAGACAGCTTTCAAATCATCCCATTCTTCTGCAACTACTTTCACCAATTTCCACCTAGTATCTGTTGTTGTGGGTATAAGCTTTCCTACAATTGTATTCGCAACATAACTTCTCTTAACAGAATGATGAAAAAATGACGGGATGCCTCTAATAACAGCAAAAAAGACACGGCACTGAGACACCTGTTTCAGCGAGTCTTGTAATACCAGGTCCAATCTATGGGCCAAACAATGAATAGATATCGCCTGAGGTGCAACTTCTTTCACTCTTTTTTGTAATTCATTTAAGTGCCCAGACATCACACTTGCCCCATCGTAGCACTGTCCTACAAGCTTTCCCTTATACCCAAACGGTCCTAACACAGTATCCACCAAATTAAACAATGCTTCCGAGGTTCGATCACAACTCACATCACAAAAACCCAAAAATCGTTCCACTAATTCACCATTTGAGTTTATAAGCCTTACAATCAAGGAGCACTGAGACTTTTGTGTGACATCTGTAGTGTCGTCGATCCGAACTGAGAAAAAGTCACAACTGGTTATTTCACGTTTAATATATTCATTGGTGTAATCAGAAATACACTCAACTATTTCATTTTGTAATGCTTCTGAATCTTCGGTAAAAACACCCTTGATTTTCTCATAATGTTGTTGGATGTCTAATGGACTTGTTGAAATTAAAAGTGACAGAAGTTCTTTAAAATTCCCCCCATTAGATGGAGATTGGTTTTCATCATGTCCGCGAAAAGCTAGTTCTTGTCTGGCCAAAAATAAGACTGCATCAACCACAATACGCAAGACTAATCTGTTCAACCTGACATCTTCATTGTACTGGGCTATATAAAGGCGCGAATAATCTTTCAGAGAATCAGAAATAGTACTCTGATTTTTCTGTATTTGTTTTAATTGCAAAACACACTTGAGATGTTCTGAAGAATCAGAATGTTTATGCAGTGATCGATTGATATTTAGCAAGTCACAAAATCCATCAGAGTTCCATGCCGATTTTTTAATTCCAACTAATAAACAGGGCCAACAAAACAATTTTTCCAGATAAGAACTACCGCACAGCCACTGATATTCGCTGTACCACGCACGTTTAAAATGTTTGTTGTAAGATCTTTCACCTTTTCTTTCCACCTTTTTTGCCGATATATTAAGAACAGGTGTTGGTTTCCCCGTTAACAAAACGTCTCTTTTATCACCTTCAGACCACAGCGAAAATGGTGTCTGCAACACGCTACACACTATATCGTTTACAGGATTCATTCCTCATTGCTAATAAGATTTGAATGACACAACAACCACTCTGATCACACGTTTCACAAACTGAAATGAAGCCAGAGAACAGACAAGCAATGTACCTTACTGTACTCGTGTGTCGAATGACTTCGCCAACTCAAGAAATACAACAGCGTTTGCAGCTACAAAAGCAACACGTTCCAAATGAGTCAACTAGCCTCGAAGAAAGGCTCTATAGAAATCTTATAACGGTTCGTTGCCATGGTTACCGTGAACAAATACGCAGCTACGTCGGGGGAGAGAAAGAACAGCTGCAATGGCCATCCTTCCCCTCTCGCGCCCGGGGCTAGTGCAGAATCCCTAAGTGCAGAACATTTTACAACGAAAACGTACAGCAAAATCAACAACTTGCTGGCTGACGGAAACACCGGGAACGTTCTCGACCAAAAAAAATATATGGAGGATAACATAAACAGCAGTCAGAAGTGACGAAATAAGCTAACCATTAGAAGATTCACGAGCCATAAAAATAATAAGGGTAGACGAACTCGTGACTGTTGTTAATCATAAAACAGTGCTGTCCAATTTTGAGAACTTATTAAATCTATACTAATAATAAATCTGGTAATTTTCGATTTTCAAAAAGTAATTCGTATAATTAATTATCCTGAGACCGAAAATCGCTTTTTTGAAATTTCTGTTACTATGTCTGTCTGTCTGGACGTTTGTTACCTTTCCACGCGATAATGGCTGAACGGATTTCGATGAACATTTGAATATAAATTAAGTTCATTGTAACTTAGATTTTAGGCTATATGGCATTCAAAATACATTATTTTAAAGGGGGGGGTTATAAGGGGGCCTGAATTAAATAAATCGAAATATCACGCTTATTATTGATTTTTGTGAAAAATGTTACATAACAAAACTTTCTTTAAAAATCATTTCCGATGAGTTTTATTCTTTGAAAAATTTTGATAGAACTGATATTTAATGAGAAAAATGAGTTTTAAAATTAAAATAACTACCGTCTAAGGTGGTGTAATGAAATAAAAAACAAATGACTTCGTCTATAAGGGGCCTTGGACAACAATAATCGAAAGCTATGAAACATAGCCTACAGAGAATATTTCTTTGTTTGTATGAAGTAATCTCGGAAGCTAAATTAACCGATTTGTATAATTAATTATTATTTAACCATTTGAAAGTGTAGTTTCTCTAGATGGACATAATACTATAATGTTATTACAGTAACTTGTGAGTGAGTGAATTGAGGACAGGTAAGATTAAAATAGCTTCTTATGCACAGAAAACTTGATAGGCTATTCTGTATATTCGTTTCCTGTATTTCTTAAAATAATGTTTATGTAAGTTACACATTCATTTTCATCTCAGAGAATTAACGAACAACGAGAGTGTATTGATTTAGTATGCAGTAATAGTATGTTATCTTAGCATTCCATTATTTTATAATCCAAATTTCAACTATGCTCGATTGAATCGTGTTTTTATTTTTATTTTAGTAGGTTATTTTACTACGCTTTATCAACAGCTTAGGTTATTGAATCGTGTTAAAATACATAAAATACATATGCATTAAATGCAATGCAAAAAAATTGGGTAATGAGCCAAGCACATTATGTTGCTTTGTAAAAGTTTTTCCTTCTGAGATTCAAGACCCCTCATAACAAATTAAAAACTTACTTATCCGTTATCAACACACTTTTTATATAATATAATATAATATAATATAATATAATATAATATAATATAATATAATATAATATAATATCTATACTAATAATAAATCTGTAACCGAAATTTTTCTGGTAATTTTCGCTTTTCCAAAAATAATTGGTGTTAACATGTATAATTAATCATCCTGAAACCGAAAATCGCTTTTTTGAAATTTTTGTTTGTTTGTCTGTCTGTCTGTCTGGATGTTTGTTACCTTTTCACGCGATAATGGCTGTACGGACTTCGATGAAAATTGGAATATAAATTAAGTTCGTTGTAACTTAGATTTTAGGATATATGGCATTCAAAATATGTTCTTTAAAAGGGGGGTTTATAAGGAGACCTGAATTAAATAAATCGAAATATCTCGCTTATTATTTATTTCTGTGAGAAATGTTACATAACAAAAGTTTATTTAAAACTGATTTCCGATAAGTTTTATCCCAAGCAAAATTTTAATAGGACTGATTTTTAAGGATATACAAGAGATTTAAAATAACAATACAATACATTTTCACCGCCGTCTCAGTTTATAGCGTCGTTGTTCCGTAACTCCTATGTGCAAAATATAAAATTTTTCAGTAGGAAGAAAAACAGATTTATTCATTCTATGGCAGTGGTACATAGGAGATCGTGAATTCTTACATTTTCGAAAGAAAGAAATATAATTACATATAGGAGATTTTATTATTTTCTGTAGCATTATTTAGGTTATTTAATAGAGCAAAAATCTGAAAATCGATAAATATGTCACATAGGAGTTGTAGGAACTACGACTCCTTTTTATTTGTTCTGGACACCTGGCCTGGGATTCACAGAGTGACGTGATTATGGAACATTGGTGGAATGACAATGATGAGGGGAAATTAGAGAATCCCGATTACAAAACCCTCGTGCCCACTTTGTTCACTACCCAGACGGAGATCGAACCCGGGTCGCCACGGTGCAAGGCAGAGAGACTTAATCACTCGGCCACGGGTTATTGAACGCTTGGAAAAGTGTCTAAATATAAGGTAAAAAAGGTAACATGACATGAAGGCACTTGGGGGGCTTGGAGGTAGAGCCCCATGCTTTCCATGACCTCGGCACTAGAATGTGGTGTGGTCGGCACCACGCTCTGACCGCCTTTTACCCCCGGGAAAGACCCGGTACTCAATTTTATAGGAGGCTGAGTGAACCTCGGGGCCGTCCTGAAAGTTTGGCAACGAGAAAAAATCCTGTCACCACCTGGGATCGAACCCCGGACCTTCCAGTCCGTACCTAGCTGCTCTACCAACTGAGCTACCCTGACACATACATAAATAAATAAATATAAATATATAAAACAGAATATCACAGCATAAGCTTAGACAAGATACTGAATTTCGGTTTTATCTTTGCAGTGTGGGAAGTTCAGATTTTTACAGTAGAACCGGTCTCCAGCCCATTAGGGTGGCAGGAGGGTGAGTAAGTTTGCAGTAAGAATAAGGGAAAGTGTGTGACCTTGGCAACCATAAATGCTTGTGACCGCCACCGACGGAGAGGTCTTCAGCCGGAGGCTACAACAGGTTTGCGTTGGCCCAACCCGGTTGGGGTGTGAGTGAAGCTCTGTGAGAAGGAGCTGCATGTTTACACCCGGTTGTCATGACAACGGTATTCTGCTTATGTTTGTGAAATATGTTTCGAGGCTAGTGTGCATCTCTAAGCGCTGTCAAACCACCTCTAGCCTCTACAATGCGGGATTGTAAACAGAGAGAAAAGGAAGTATGGATTAAATCATAGCCAGGCAGTTAAGTATTTCGTCTATTTAGATAGTTCACTTATGATAGTACCTTAATAAGTTTTAGATACAGGGTGTTTCAAAAATACGGAGCATAATTTCAGATATGTATTTCCCACATGTAGACAATCAAAATAGTTCATTACAACATGTGTCCGGAAATACTTCATTTCAGAGTTATGGCCTTCACAACATTGAAATTCACCGGAACGTTTTTCTTTCCGCAGGTCGTTGTCATTACAGAAGATGTTCAAAATGTCCACCTCCTGCTTGAATACAGACCTCACATCGATGTCTCATTGACCTGCGAACACGATCCCAAACTCCAGGAGTATTGCGTATGTCCTCAGAACATGCCACAATTCGATTCCGAAGGGATTCCAAATCAGGCACCCGAGACGAATAAACCAATGATTTTAAATGGCCCCACAAGTAGAAATCGAGAGGGTTCAGATCAGGTGAGCGTGGAGGCCAAGCAATTGGGCCACCTCTACCTATCCATCGATCAGGAAACCTTCGATCCAAGTACCGGCGAGCCGTACGACTGAAGTGTGCAGGAGCGCCATCATGCAAGAAGTGAATGTGTTGACGATTGATCAGTGGAGTGTCTTCTAAAACATGAGGTATGGTATTTTCCAGGAAGTCTGTGTACGCCTGCCCCGTAAGTCTGTTTACAAGTACATGGGGTCCAACTAATCGAGCACCAATGATGCCGGCCCACATGTTGAGGGAGAACCGCACCTGGTGATGAGATGGAACAGTTGCACGTGGGTTTTCATACGCCCATACATGCTGATTGTGGAAATTTGTTATGCCATCTCGTGTGAACTGTGCTTCATCTGTAAATAATACTAAGGCAGGAAAGTTCGGATTTACACCACACTGCTGCAAGAACCACTGACAGAACCTAACTCGTGCAGGGTAATCTGCTGGTGACAGGGCCTGTACACGTTGCAAATGATAAGGATACAATTGATACTCTTTCAACAGTCTCCAGACAGTCGTATGAGGAACATTGACTTGCAACGCTACCCTTCGTGTGCTGATAGAAGGAGTCATGTTCACAGCCTCCGGAAATAAAGCATTTCCGGACACATGTTGTAATGAACTATTTTGATTGTCTACATGTGGGAAATACATACCTGAAATTATGCCCCGTATTTTTGAAACACCCTGTATAATAATAATAATATTATTATTATTATTATTATTATTATTTTATTATTATTAGCAAGAGAAAATTTAGTGCAGCATATTACAGAAACCATTCTCGTGGTGAACAAAGAATGGCAAAACTGATGTATTGTTAACAGGAACTTTACTATTCTTAACTTGTCACTGCAGAAAGTTAAAAATAAAAGTGAAAAATCTTGTGTCTTACATTTTACACCCTTGTGGTAGGTTTATATGTCTATTCCTGGTTATATCTTATGGTAGCAGTTATTTTGAAAAATTGTTTTGTTAGCCTTGTTAGCTAGCTGAAATAAAGAAGAGCATGTGGAACTCAGGCTGAAATGGCTTGTTGAATAGCAATCGGGCTTTCAATAAACATTCAGATTTTGCGGAACATACAAAAATATCGACCCTCCCAAATACTAACATTGTAAGTCAACTTTTTATGGTTTTGAGTTATGCTAGTTAATATGGTCTTAAAATGTTTCTTTTTCTTCACCTACTATCATTGTAGCTCTAAACCTTCCCAATCGTATGTAAAATCTTATTGTTACTATCTGTATACACTGATTTACATGATCATTTTAAAATTTCATTTGCTTTTCCTGAAAAATGGAAGAAAGTGAGTTACAATATTAATACTTGTGAGGGTCGATATGTGCGTTACAAATCAGGAATCTTAAAATAAATTGAAATAGATTTTTTTTTTTCCCCGCTGTTATTTATACTCGCTTTAATATCTTTGGTCATCGCGAGTTAATCTTTGGTTGAAATCCGAAGGCCTGTGTACTATTGTTGAGACTGGTTCTATTGTTGTGAACTAGATGGCGACTGTATATGTGTTACTGATTTGTTATGAATATGATTTCGGTGATGAATGAGGCCGGTGATGTTCAGGGATGTTGTGGCGCGAATTTCCTGGCATTTGTCTTACAGTTGAGGAAAACCCCTGAAAAACCTCAACCAGGAAATTCAACCTGACCGGGAATCGAACCCGGGCCCTCTGCGTAAGAGACCAGCATGCTGACCCCTACACCACAGAGGTGGTCGAAATAGATTTCTAACACCCTTAAAGGAAAAACAGTGTATATATTGCTCAATATGATGAAAATGCCAGTCTTGATTTACGCATAGTAACTGAAGCTGCTGTATATTTTTTTTTATCGAAATAAGAACTAGCTTTCCGCGGGCATGACGAAAGTTCAACTTTTGTAAATCGAGGAAATTCTAAAGAACTGTTCTCTCTCTTAATGCCAACAAACTCTGCAGAAATTCAGAATCAATAACACCAGGTGAATTTTTCTCAGTTCGACTTGGCGACATCACAGATATCCCAGAGCTAATTAATTTCGAAATTAATTTATATAGACCTATCTACAGACGGAGAGTTAGTTGAACGATTTTTGGGATTTTTTTATGTGAGTTGTGATCAGACCTCCCAAACACCATTTAATTTGATGGACAATTTTTATTGTAGGCTTTTAAATTACAAAACTAAGCTTATAGGACAGTGTATTATTTTTTTATTATTATTTTAATGTACCGAAGTACATATGATATTTCCATGCAGATATTCTGCGTCATCATACGATGTAAGAGTAATGGAACGGAGAAAAATTCTCTCCGGCGCCGGGATTTGAACCCGGGTTTTCAGCTCTACGTGCTGATGCTTTATCCACTAAGCCACACCGGATACCCACCCCGGCGTCGGACAGAACCGTCTCAGTTTAAGTTCCAACTCTTGGGTTCCCTCTAGTGGCCGCCCTTTGCACTACATCATAGATGTCTATGAACGTAGGACCGAAGTCCACACAGAATTTTTCTCCGTTCCATTACTCTTACATCGTATGATGACGCAGAATATCTGCATGGAAATATCATATGTACTTCGGTACACTGAAATAAAAAAAAAAATAATAAAATAAAATAATATGTATGATATGCGTAAATCACTTCGTGATTTAAGACGGCGCTTATTCCGTCGGATCCAGGCCAACTAGTCACTCATAACGAGTGCACCTCAGCACATGTGTGGACTTCGGTCCTACGTTCATAGACATCTATGACGTAGTGCAGAGAGCGGCCACTAGAGGGAACCCAAGAGTTGGAACTTAAACTGAGACGATTCTGTCTGGCGCCGGGGTGGTATCCGGTGTGGCTTAGTGGATAAAGCATCAGCACGTAGAGCTGAAAACCCGGGTTCAAATCCCGGCGCCGGAGAGAATTTTTCTCCGTTCCATTACTCTTACATTATAGGACAGTGTTGCATTGTAATGCCTGGACGCTTGAATGGACTTCAAAAGATAGTAAAGGAATCAGCATCTCAGGCGCTTTTTATTCATTGCTTAGCCGAGCGTTTTCAAACTATGGTCCGCGGACCACCTGTGGTCCTCGAGGTCTGCCCTTGTGGTCCTTCAAAAACGACGGAAGAAGAAATAAAATTCAAACGAATTGCGTATTTACTATAGCTGAAAATCTCACAGTTTGGAAATGACACATGGCAATGGCCATTCACTTTTTCTCCCAGTATTGATATTTTATTAAATTTATTACCCTACCTGTCTACTCACTTCCCATTCTACTCTCAACAACCAAAGAGGGATTTAAAGCACTATGAACGTGGTGTTACTCGCCATCTTTTCCCTGCACATCTGACGCCTGTAACCCATCCAGGGACCACCCGAATTCATAACAGAGGACCAAAGTACCGAATATTTTCATGTATTTATGACTTTCTTAATAGTTTTGCCGACACCCAGTCTGCACATTGAAATGGTCACGTACTGTACGTCGAACACCAATAATACAACTCTGAGGTCACAATTTAAAACTTATTTTCCAAGTACAGTAAACCCCCGATAAGACGCTGTTCAAGGGACCGCGTGTAAACCGCGTATTAACCGGGACCGCGTATTAGACGGGTATAAATTAATTTTGCAAATCAAGATTTCCAGGTACAACTCCCTGTAAAGTTGATTTGAATAATTTCGAGGGAAAAAATTGGATCGGTGCCGGTTAGAGTTCCCGAGTAGCTCAGTGGTAGAGCGTTGGTACGTTAAACCAAAGGTCCCGGGTTCGATACCCGGCTCCGGAACAATTTTTCCCTCGAAATTATTCATAAATTAATTTTGTACGAGATCGTGCGTATTTGCTTGGTTTCCGCACAAAACCAATCCGCGGAAAATCTAAAATTCCACATTCACTATTCCCAACCTAACACACATAACAATTTCATTCTTCTTACCGCTTAAGTGACATATTGATTTTACTGCGTTAGGCTTTTAACATATTATTTTTAGAGACGTTCAATATAGTAATAATTATAAATTGGAAACTTACCACTGCAATTTCAACTAAATTGCACTGTTAATTATTGTTTTTAAATATTTGCAAAAATTAAGTAAACTCCACTAAAGTTACTGCATTCGTGATGCAAGTAACATTAATGAAGCCGTGAAAAAATCAACAAGATTGCAGATGCCGATGTTATTACTGCAATATGTTATATAAATAATATTGTTAAAATATTAAAATGAAAAATAAATCATTACATAACCTTACCGTTTGTTTTAAGTTCGCATTTATAGACTGGGGGGGGGGGAAGACAGACGTATATCAAGGCCTGCTGGAGTATAGCAAACACAGAAAACATTTTAAAGCAACAATGTTGAAGATAGATATTTTTGTTTTGCAAATTTGCCGTCATTGAACAGAAACCAAGATGGAGATTTTATTGCAACTAATTAGAAATTCCTCTTTCAGGTATGTAATAAACGATCTTTGCACAAAATAATGTACGATACACGAGCGGTATCTTTTCTTTCAATTCTCGGAAATTAAAAAAGCTCAACTACGTTTCGCTTTTTCAAACTTTTCCTCGAACATGAAAACTTCAACATACCGCTCTTGTAACGCATATTACTATTACAATATATACTGTACTTAAATCTTTCGAAAAGAGTCATTTATAGTTGTTTGCATTGTGTGTGTTCTGCAAGTCCTCATGTTTACCACACTTCAGTTTCTGCGATTACATCCTCCTGACGACGTCGCAGCTGCAGTGATTGAGTCGCGATTTTTACTATCGTCCTTAATGTCAATGATGCGATTCCTAATGCATCAGAGAGTTGTTACTCAGTAAGAGTACTGTTCTCATCGTACTTTCGTAAGATTTCCAATTTTTCCAACACAGAAAGCGCTTTTCGTTTAACACTCATTGTAATCACATTCACAGACACTTCAATACACTAAAGGACAACAAACTGCCCAGCAAAAATTTCCAGAATTTTATTACGGCCGAGTGAGGAATGTTGTTTGAGAGAGAGGGTTAGCAAGAGGGTGAGGTATTGTAACTGTATGTAGACTTTAACCACGCAGGTAAGGAGTCGAATAAGAGAGCGTAACAAGAGGGTGGGGTACACTAAGGTATGAAGTATGAAGGTTTAAATGAGCAGGTAAAGGGTCGAATACCAGTACTTTTCAGGTTAATGGCACCAGTGAGTTCAGTGACCAAGATGTTTCATTGCTGTTACAGTACATTGCTGAAAATTACGTCGAAAATATTCCACAAAAACAGCGTATTATGCGGGACTTGAGCACAACATACGGGGTATTTTATAAAGGCGTTATATATGAAATGTGCAGGGACCAGACAAAAAAAGTGTATTACACGGGATAGCGCAATAAGCGGGCGCGTCTTATCGAGGTTTTACTGTAAATATGACGAATCCCCTGATAGAGGGGAAGAGAAGGCCTGATGGCCTTATCTCTACCAGGTTAAATAATAAATAAATAAAATAAAATAACATTTTCATGGGTTCGTGATTCCTTTCATTGCAATATTGAAAATAACAAACTTTCATTGAGTGAAAGAGAACAGTTAATTGAACTCTCGAATGACACCAGACTTAAAATGAAATTCCAAGCAGAAGGTATGGTTAATTTCTGGACCTCATCACAAGTGAAAAGAGAATACAGTGAACTGTACAATGGTGCTTTAGAGATTAAAATTCAGTTTGCTTCTACGTATCTGTGTGAGAAAGGGTTTTCATCACTAACTCTAATAAAACAAAGTAGGCTACGGAAATCGACTCGATGTATGTGACGATCTCCGACTTAAGCTTACCAGCTGCATACAACTGTGCAAGAACTGGCAGGCTCAGCCATCTCATTAATGTGAGTACCAACATTTATTTATTTATTTTTTTTAGTTAATTAGTTAAAGATTATCCAAACTCTAATACCTTGAATTATTAAAAAAAAAGAAAATAAAATTAATTTTCTTCTATTAACATTAACTTAATTACTTAATACTAATATAAAAGTAATTGAATTAAATTAATTTTAATTAATTAATTATATTTTAAAATGTAAGTATACTGGTATTAAATGTGCTACAAAAATGATAAATTTTCTTTCGAAGGGAACAAGAGTAGGGTGGTCCGCGAAACTGTTTTGACTTTAAAAGTGGTCCCCACTTCAAAAAAGTTTGAGAAACGCTGAAAAGGAACTAGAAAAACGAACGTCTCCTTTTGAGTTTAACCGAGGAGTACATGCATCTGAGGCTGCTACATCCATTTGTACCGTTTACGGGAAGAACGCCATAGGGGAAAGTATTCCACGAAAATGGATTTTTCGTTTCAAAGAGGGAAATTCTGACATTGATGATTCTCCACATTCAAGAAGACTGTCTGACTTTGATGAAGATCATTTGAACGCTTTGATTCACAATGATACATGTCAATCTTTTCGGTAACTGGCCAATATGACGAATTGTGAGCAATCAACCATTATTTTTATTTTATTGGGTTATTTTACGACGCTGTATCAACATCTAGGTTATTTAGCGTCTGAATGATATGAAGGTGATAATGCCGGTGAAATGAGTCCGGGGTCCAGCACCGAAAGTTACCCAGCATTTGCTCGTATTGGGTTGAGGGAAAACCCCGGAAAAAACCTCAACCAGGTAACTTGCCCCGACCGGGATTCGAACCCGGGCCACCTGGTTTCGCGGCCAGACGCGCTGACCGTTACTCCACAGGTGTGGACTCAACCATTATACATGTGCACTCCATAGAGGTAGTAAAAAAATTGGGTGTAAGGGTACTGTACTTTTTGGGCAAAAAAAAAATCGGCGTGTTACCATTTGTGCTTTTTAGTAGTTCGTTATCGTTAGCTCGTCAAAAATATCGATTGTTACTTGTAGCGAAAAATGGTGCCTTTACATCAACATTAAGAACAGGAAGGCATGACTAAGCCGTAATAAAAGAGCAACTCCACGTGCAAAAGGTTATGTCTAGCCACGTAATCTTGTACAACTGATGGAATAAAGAAGGTGTCATTTGCTATGAATAACTGTTTTCGAGGAATGTAAAAATCACTGTTGAGATTTATTGCCAACAATTAAGTCGCCTTAGGCCGCAAATCAAGAAAAGTGACCGGAAAAAATTGCATCAAGCGATTTTGCAACATGATAATTCTCGTCTGCATATTGCTAATATTACAAAAGCGGTTATCGAAGAGTTGGGTTGGGAAGTTATCCCACATTCATCTTAATCTCCTAATCTTCCTCCATCGAATTTATATTCTTTTCGCTCTCTACCCAACAATCTACGGGGAATCTCCTCTAATATCGAAGCTGCTCTTGAAAATTCGCTTGACTATTCCTTAAGTTCTAATCGTTTCTCAAACTTTTTTCAAGTGAGGACCTCTTTTTTAAGTTCCGCGGACCACCTTATTCTTGTTCCCTTCAAAAACAAATTCAACATTTTTGTAGCATATTTTAATACCAGTATAGGCCTACTTATATTTTGAAATAGGATTAATTAATTATAATACTTTTCTAATTATATTTTTTGTAGCCAATCACAAGTAACTTATAACAAATTCTATGCATTGTTGATTCATCGCTTGCCTGTTAGCAGTTAGTTGTTTGAATTCCTTCTTATGCGGTACACGCTAGTAGTTGTCCATGTCTCTGTTAAATAGTGCCCATTATAAATAATGGAAAACTGGCTTCGATCCGGATCTTTGAAAAGAAAGGAACATGATGATACACTTCATTTGGGCAGTGCTAATAGTTCAGAAGCTGTGTGTGAAGAAATACAGGGCGTTTAAAAAATACAGGGCATAATTTCAGGTATGTATTTCCCACATGTAGACAATCAAAATAGTTCATTACAACATGTGTCCGGAAATGCTTCATTTCCGAGTTATGGCCTTCACAACATTGAAATTCACCGGAACGTTTTTCTTTCCGCAGGTCGTTGTCATTACAGAAGATGTTCAAAATGTCCACCTCCTGCTTGAATACAGACCTCACATCGATGTCTCATTGACCTGCGAACACGATCCCAAACTCCAGGAGTATTGCGTATGTCCTCAGAACATGCCACAATTCGATTCCGAAGGGATTCCAAATCAGGCACCGGAGACGAATAAACCAATGACTTTAAATGGCCCCACAAGTAGAAATCGAGAGGGTTCAGATCAGGGGAGCGTGGAGGCCAAGCAATTGGGCCACCTCTACCTATCCATCGATCAGGAAACCTTGGATCCAAGTACCGGCGAGCCGTACGACTGAAGTGTGCAGGAGCGCCATCATGCAAGAAGTAAATGTGTTGACGATTGATCAGTGGAGTGTCTTCTAAAACATGAGGTATGGTTCCGGTGAATTTCAATGTTGTGAAGGCCATAACTCGGAAATAAAGCATTTCCGGACACATGTTGTAATGAACTATTTTGATTGTCTACATGTGGGAAATACATACCTGAAATTATGCCCCGTATTTTTGAAACACCCTGTATATTAATATTAGCGATTATAGTGCCATTAAAGAAATACCTAACCCTAGTGGTAGCTATTCAAAGAAAAATACTTTCGTAAATATAACAAGAGTTATTTGGAACTTGGATTTGCTTGGTGTGGCAGTGAGAGTGAACCAAAACCTCGGTGCGTTGTTTGTTACGAAGTGCTTTCAACGAGTGAATGAAACCCGCGAAACTGAAACGGCACTTAGAGATGAAACACGCAGGTGTAAAAAGTAAACCTGTCGGATTTTAAAATAGGCGGAGTCTAAAATTTCTTATATCGTCATCTGGAAAAACAAATAAAAAATTAATGCAGGAATATGCCCGATTTTCAACAAGTAAAGATGCAATTTGGCACGTTCTATTATTGGTGTACGACGTACAGTACGTGCCCATTTCAATGTGCAGACTGGGTGTCGGCAAAACTATTAAGAAAGTCATAATACATGAAAAGAGTCGGTACTTTGGTCCTGTTATGAATTCGGGTGGTCCCTGGCTGGGTTACAGGCGCGGCGCCAGATGTACAGGGAAACGCCACGTTCATAGTGCTTTAAATCCCTCTTCTGTTGTTGAGAGTAAAGTGGGAAGTGGGTAGACGGGTAGGGTAAGAAATATCATGAAAAATTAGTAGGCCTACTGGGAGAAAAAGTGAAAGGCGATTGCCATGTGTCACTTCCAAACTCTGAGATTTTCAGCTGTAGTGTGATAGCCTACGCAATTCGTTTAAATTTTATTTTTTCTTCTGTCTTTTTTTAAGGACCACAAGGGCAGAACTCGAGGACCACAGATGGTCCGCGGACCATAGTTTGAGAAACGCTGTCTAAACAATCACATTCTACAGGTGTGGAATCGAACAACTGCCAGAACATTCGGAGTCAGTCGTAAACAATACAAGAGGGAGCCTTATTGATTAGTTTATGTATTATACAGGGACATCATTTTATTTTTACTTCAATTTTTATTGTACCTGAGTTTTTTTAATGTACTTCACTCCCACCCCTTCTACTAAGGAAGTTCCAACTCCACACAGAACCAAGACCGCAGATAGTAAGCAGTACTGAGTTACTGAGTATAGTACGTTCCAGAAATATGTTCGCGTTTTCCAGTGACGAAAGAGCTTTCAATATTGAATCATATTTTCGCACAGGTACTGTCCGTTTGCCTACGTCGCATCCCGATTTCCCCCACCTGCTTCTGCTCGCCCCTCTGTAATAGCTGGACTGTCTTAGCTCTTTTCTGAAAACATTAATTTCTGTTAGGAATTGGAAGTTTAAGTAATATTATACAGCTGTTTAATTTAACTTAAATAAAAGGGCCTCGTTAAGTAATTAACTGTCACGTGATTTCCTCCCTTTCTACAGTCCTGCGGCATAACCACTTGGACGGACAGTAGTTAGCATGTCTGAGTAATTTTATATTTTCGGGTCGGGCAGAAGTGAAGATTGAATTCACAGTACGTAGAGTAGGTACAGAATTATTTCAACATGAGTTACTAGTACGAAGGACGAAACTGGCATTTGGAATTAGATGCAATAGTCTATAGTGCGATAATATGCACAAAAGAACTGAAGCCTGTATCGAAATGAACGGCCACCATTTTCAAAATTGTGTTTAAATATTCATATTATGATTATTTTTCAATTTAACTTCTTTCTCTATATTGTACGCTAATGTGCTGTAGACAGTATAATATACACTGCATAATGAATACGTTCGCATGGATAACTCACTTCGTGAGTAAAAACACTTATTCTTAATACAGTACTGTACTTTGATTAAAGAAAAACCTAATGAAAATTATCAAACTCAAAATCGCGATATTTCCTAGTTTACGTAAATGGATGAACTACTTTTCTTCCCTCCTATACCTAGGATAGTGATTTGTGTTTTACGCCAGTATCATCGAACTCCAGTCTTGGAGGGGGGAGCAAGCGGTGTTTCCGGTTCTCTAAAGGTATAGACAGGTTAATATTAAAAATGTTAGTAAAAATAAAATGATGTCCCTGTATTAATGTAAAATAATTCTGGATTTAGTAACAAACGCTACGCACGGACGGGCACGCACGCACGCACGCACGCACGCACTCACACAGGCCATAACGCAGAAGGGAAAGTTGGGAGGAGCAATAGAAGTCTGCGCGTGCGCAGCTGTGTTGGCATCGATATAATACATCGACCTGCCAGCGCCGCCAGTAATTCTTGTGATTTACTATTTTATATTTTATTAAATAGCTAATACGTTTATGTTATAACTAAAGCTAATACATTTTAGTATCTCCTTATTTTAATGCTATCTTTAAAAATTCGTACCCATAATTTCACACAGTTTCCACATTTATACTTAAATGCACTCGTCACATGCCCCTACAAGTATTTTCGTAGCTATGACAATATCTTTAAACTACTGACTCGTATAAATACGTGAATCCCGCGTCGTGGTCTAAGGCATCCTGCCTAGGTCACGCGTTATGGAATGCGTGCTGGTTCGAGTCCTCATGGGGGAAGAAATTTTTTCATGAAATATCCGCCAGTGTATGGGACCGGTGCCTATCTATCATTGTAGCGACAGGTAGCGAAATCCAGTTACCCAACTATAACCGCTGGGGGATCACCGTGTTAACCACAAGATACCTCACTTCTGGCTTGATGATCGTCCACCTCTGTTTCGGTATGTGAACGTGAGGCCAGCAGCTGAGTGGTCGGTCCGAGACCTTAAAGGGCTGTAGCGCCAAGGATTATTATTATTATTATTATTATTATTATTATTATTATTATTATTATTACTTATAAATGGCCTTTAAGGAACCCGGAGGTTCATTGCCGCCCTCACATAAGCCCGCCATTGGTCCCTATCCTGAGCAAGATTAATCCAGTCTCTATCATCATATCCCACCTCCCTCAAATCCATTTAATATTATCCTCCCATCTACGTCTCGGCCTCCCTAAAGGTATTTTTCCCGCCGGCCTCCCAACTAACACTCTATATGCATTTCTGGATTCGCCCATACGTGCTACATGTCCTGCCCACCTCAAACGTTTGGATTTTATGTTCCTAATTATGTCAGGTGAAGAATACAATGCGTGCAGTTCTGCGTTGTGTAACTTTCTCCATTCTCCTGTAACTTCATCCCTCTTAGCCCCAAATATTTTCCTAAGAACCTTATTCTCAAACACCCTTAACCTATGTTCCTCTCTCAAAGTGAGAGTCCAAGTTTCACAACCATATAGAATAACCGGTAATATAACTGTTTTATAAATTCTAACTTTCAGATTTTTTGACAGCAAACTAGATGACGAAAGCTTCTCAACCGAATAATAACAGGCATTTCCCATATTTATTTTGTGTTTAATTTCCTTCCGAGTGTCATTTATATTTGTTACTGTTGCTCCAAGATATTTGAATTTTTCCACCTCTTCGAAAGATAAATCTCCAATTTTTACGTTTCCATTTCGTACCATATTCTGGTCACGAGACATAATCATATACAATATCTTTTCGGGATTTACTTCCAAACGTATCTCTTTACTTGCTTCAAGTAAAATTCCCGTGTTTCCCCTAATCGTTTGTGGATTTTCTCCTAACATATTCACGTCATCCGCATAGACAAGCAGCTGATGCAACCCGTTCAATTCCAAGCCCTCTCTGTTATCCTGGACTTTCCCAATGGCATACTCTAGACTACTCTAGAGCAAAGTTAAAAAGTAAAGGTGATAGTGCATCTCTTTGCTTTAGCCCACAGTGAATTGGAAACGCATCTGACAGAAACTGGCCTATACGAACTCTGCTGTACGTTTCACTGAGACACATTTTAATTAATCGAACTAGTTTCTTGGGAATACCAAATTCAATAAGAATATCATATAAAACTTCTCTCTTAACAGAGTCATATGCCTTTTTGAAATCTATGAATAACTGATGCACTGTACCCTTATACTTCCATTTTTTTCTACACCATCTGTCGAATACAAAATATCTGGTCAATAGTTGATCTATTACGCCTAAAACCACACTGATGATCCCCAATAATTTCATCTACATATGGAGTTAATCTTCTCAAAAGAATATTGGACAAAATTTTGTATGACGTCAACAAAAGTGATATTCCTCGAAAGTTACTACAGTTAGTCTTGCCCCCTTCTTAAAGATAGGTACGATTATGGGCTCCTTCCATTGTTCTGGTACAATTTCCTTTTCCCAAATTGCAAGTACAAGTTTATAAATTTCGTTAGATAACGCGGTTCCACCCTCTTGTATTAATTCTGCTGGAATTTGATCGATACCTGGAGACTTACAATTTTTCAGATTTTCTATCGCAATTTCGACTTCAGAAAGTGTGGGTTCGGGTATAAATGGCTCAGCAGTTTGTATTTTAATTTCGTCCCGATCATTTCTATTTGGCCTATGTATATTTAGTAGTTGTCCAAAATAGTTTTCCCATCTGTTCAGGATTGAATGAGCGTCTGCAAGCAAGTCACCATTCTCATCCTTGATCACGTTTACCCTTGCCTGATATCCATTCTTGAATTCCTTTATGCTCTTATATAAATCTCTAATGTTTTTATTTTTACTATTTGTTAATACCTCATTCAGTTTTTCCTTCAAGTAATCTTTCTTTTTATTCCTAAGCGTACGATTTGCTTCCCGTCTTTTATTGAAATAATTGTCTCTATTCGCCTCAACTGGATCCTGTAAGAATTTCAATTTTATCTGTTTCCTTATCTATACTAATAATAAATCTGTAGCCGAAATTTTTCTGGTAATTTTCGATTTTCCAAAAATAATTGATCCTAACATATATAATTAACCACCCTGAAACCGAAAATCGCTTTTTTGAAATTTTTGTTTGTATGTCTGTCTGTCTGTCTGTCTGCCTGTGTGTTTGTTACCTTTTCACGCGATAATGGCTGAACGGATTTCGATGAAAATTGGAATATAAATTAAGTTCGTTGTAACTTAGATTTTAGGCTATATGGCATTCAAAATACATTATTTAAAGGGGGGTTATAAGGGGGCCTGAATTAAATAAATCTAAATATCTCGCTTATTATTGACTTTTGTGAAAAATGTTACATAACAAAAGTTTCTTTAAAAATAATTTGCGATAAGTTTTATTCCTTGAAAAATTTTGATAGGACTGATATTTAATGAGATAAATGAGTTTTAAAATTAAAATAACTGCCATCTAAGGCCGTGTAATGAATTAAAAAACAAATGACTTCGTCTATAAGGGGCCTTGGACAGCAACAATCGAAAGCTATGAAAGATAGCCTACAGAGAATGTTTCTGTGTTTGTATGAAGTAATATCGGAAGCTAAATTAACCTATTTGTATAATTAATTATTATTTCACCATTGGAAAGTGTAGTTTCTCTAGATGGACATAATGCTATAATGTTATTACAGTAACTTCTGATATAATATAATGTAATATAATATAATATAATATAATATATAATTTAAATTATTTGAAGGGTTCAGAACCATAGTGGGCCAAGTGCCATTTACTGAATACGTAGAAAACAAGGGTTAAAATTAAGTTATTACCATAATTCAATGGAAACCTATAACAAGTGAAATAAAATGTACACATTAAATCTAAATAATGTCAATCTTCATTAAACTATGGTTGCATGTAATAAAAATTAAGAAACATGTTAAAGGAATTGTCATTGCACCAAATGAGTGTCTCTGGACCAAAACAATCGCATTTTAATTATTTGGATGCAATTTAAATTAAGTAACATATTAAACGATTTATCCTTCTATCAAACGCGATTGTTCCCTGGATCAAACGTCCTATTTTAATTATGTAATTACTTTATATTTATTTCTAACGGGTGCAGCGGATCGCACGGGTATGGGTAGTACAGAATAAGAAACGAAACTGCGTTGGAAAGAGTGGATGAAGAAAGAATGATGCTGAAACTGACCAGGAAGAGAAAAAGGAATTGGCTTGGTCACTGGCTGAGAAGAAACTGCCTAATGAAGGATGCACTGGAAGGAATGGTGAACGGGAGAAAAGTTGCAGAACATATGAGATGATAGACGACATTAAGATATGTGCATCATATGCGGAGACTATGAGGAAGGCAGAAAATAAAGAATGGAGAATACTGGGTTTGCAGTGAAAGACATGCCCCTGGGCAGAACACTTACGTATGTATGTATCTGTAGTCTAGTACCATTGATGGAGTTTAGAGTAGAATAATGTATATATGCTACTTTCCCCAGTAGAAATGTAACTTCATTACTAGGGGCAAGCTTTTATCAAGGGAAAATAGCTATATTTTTCATCAATTAAAGCCCATATTAAGTTACAACTCTGATACGGGGAGAAAGAGGGCGCAAATCCTGAAACCACCACTGATCAGGTTTCACCCTTTCTCGTAGTTCCAAGCCCTTCCGCAGGAGGGAGTCTTATACGTCAAATATGTTCTGACGTCATTGGCCGTGGTATTGATCTCTAATATTACAATGAAATTATTATATAAAACTAAGTCCCATGCAATCGCTTTATTTTGGGAGCTGCTAGTGTCACGTGGTGTGTTACATACTCTTAAATTAGTGTAACATTTGAGATATACGGAAATTACGATGTCTACTGTATCTCTTCCTCTTCAATGGTAGCTGCACGTAAAACACAAAGATGACGCATAATATACGCATTTAGTATGTCTTGATTTCTTAATAGTAGCCTAGAACACAATCACATTCTAACATTGTTTTATCTAAGATGCTTAGAGCTATTGATTGTGCGATGTATAGTACTATACAGTGTCATTGATTTCAAGGGGTTATTCTTTGAGATATTTTAAACAATGCGTTACAAGAGCGGTATGTTGACGTTTTCATGTTCGAGGAAAAGATTGAAAAAGCGAAACGTAGTTGAGCTTTTTTAATTTCCGAGAACATGAAAACAAACATACCGCTCGTGTATCGTACATTATTTTGTGCGAAGATCGTTTATTACATACCTGAAAGAGGAATTTCTAATTAGTTGCAATGAAATCTCCATCTTGGTTTCTGTTCAATGACGGCAACTTTGGAAAACAAATATATCTATCTTCAACATTGTTGCTATAAAATGTTTTCTGTGTTTACTATGCTGCAGCAGGCCGTCATATACGTCTGTCTCCTCCCCCCCAGTCTATGTTGAGTCTGGAATCTTGTTGATTTTTTTACGGCTCCCTTAATGTTACTTGCATTACAAATTCAGTAACTTTTGTGGTGTTGTAGAGTTTACTTAATTTTTGCAAATATTTAAAAACAATAATTAACATTGCAATTTAGGTGAAATTGCAGTGGTAAGTTTCCAATTTATAATTATTACTATATTGAACGTCTTTAAAAATAATATGTTAAAAGCCTAAAGCAGTAAAATGAATGTGACGCTTAAGCGGTAAGAATAGGGAAATTGTTGTGTGTTACGTTGGGAATACTGAATGTGGTATTTCACACTTACCGCGTATTGGTTGTGTGCGGAAAGCAAGCAAATACGCACGATCTCGCTTGTTTTTGCTTCCTTTATTTTATATGAAACATTTCATAGCATGTTTTGGGAATTATTTAGTACATTCGTGCAACTCTGGTGCTATTTATTGTCCGCTATGCAAAATCGTTCAAAAATACGATAACGATCCTACTTACGGCGTTTCGTACTGGGAAAACATTTCGAGTATGACGAAGGTCATACTGAAAGTTATGAGCAACCCATTGTTATAAATCTCAATTTTTATTTTTTAGACAAACGAGGTACATCCAGTATATTCAGTGTTGTACTGTCAGTGCACACAAAATTGCGCAATTGACGAAGTCAGTAATATAAAGTAAACAAAGAACAACGAAATTAAATAAAAACTCTCAACAACGTTAACATTAAAAAACTTATTAATATCATAAAATGGTTTGCTTATTAACCAACCAGAGACAAGTCTGTTAGAAGACTTCCTTTCCAGATTAAAAAGATATCTCGGAAATTTATTTGCTATTTTTAAAGACATAATAAAACAATTATTCATTGTTTTGGTTAGCCTACACTTAGGTATGTCAAAAAGGTCACGGTTTCTGGTGTTGTATATATGAACAACATTCCTTATGTGTCAACATTTGTGAATTTTCTTTTGACGAAATTTAGGGCTTGATAAATATACAATGATGTTACAGTCATTATTTTTTCATTTACAAATAACGGTCTTCAGTATGCCTCCATTGATGAATTAGTTATAATTCTAATAGCTTTTTTTTTTGTAACATAAATACCTTATTAGTATCAGTAGCCTACTATTACCCCACGTGGTATTGTACCACGAACCCAAATAAATATAAAAGAAAGCTTAAAACAGAAAAATATAGAACTGATATCACTACCCAAAAAAATAATACAAAATAATATTCTCATACACAAAATACTAGCATATTCAGCCAAAAAAAAAAAAAAATTAATGCAAAACCACCTCTTCTATATTCAACATTAAAGCCAGAAACCAATTCCAACTCACCTTCAACAAAATCAAAAGGAGCACGATTGGTTTCAGCCAAACAGGAAGTAAATCAAATTATTGATAAAAGATATGTAAAAAAAATTATTCATATATAAACCTTCATCTTAATCTACACACTTTCCTGTCACTTTTCTACATAGTCTCCATTTCTTTGCACACATTTTTCCCGCCGGTCTGTAAGTTTGAAAACTCCCTTGCTGTAGAAGTCCGTTTCATCTTCCCGAAGACATTGACGCACTGCTTTCCGGATGTCATCCAGCGTCTCGTAGCGTTGGCCTTTACACAACCGAAAAGATGGTAGTCGGAGGGTGCCAAGTCGGGACTGTAGGGAGATTTCGGAAGAATTTCCCACCCAAATGTTCTGATATTCTCCACGGTGACACGATCAGTGTGAGGCCACGCGTTATCGTGTTGCAGGATGATCTTCTTTCCAGAGCGTTTCTCGCGCAATGCACGACGGAGCTTCAAATCTGTCTAAATATAGCGGACAGCATTTATGGTCTGTCCAGGTTCAAGCAATTCAACCAAAATGCATCCCAGAACTCATCAACTCTTTCCTTGTTGCGTTCCGTGGAGGCAGTTCGAGGGCGACCGCTACGAGGCTCATCTTGGATGCTCGTGTTCCCATCTCCTAACACTGCTGTCGCCCATGCACACATCTCCGTATGCACGCTGAAGTCTGAGGTGAAATTCAGCAGCAGATTTTTCTTCTTTAACAAGGACTTTAATGACAGCACGCTGTCGAAACGAACCATCGTTGTCGACCATTTTGCAAACATTGCCTGTGGTCACATGGTAGAAGTTAATGACGTCACAATATGGCAATACATAGTGTGGAGTCTGTAGATTATGATCATATAATCATTTTTGTTACATTGTTGCTCACGACTTTCAATATGACCCTCTGTATCTCTACTCATACAAATTCACAAAAACTGTGAGTTCACACTTTTAATAAAAAATCTCTTGGAACTTCAGAAAATTATTTTGAGCCATATGTAGATGCACAACAAAAGTACTGCCTAAATCAGTGATCAGTAGGATCAGTGCTCTGTGACGTCATCTCTCATAGCAATCGTACTCTCTTTTAAGAACATCGGCATCCAGAGCTCTGAGTAGCGAAGAATAGCTGATAATGATAAGCTTTAATTGAACTCTACAGTGACGTCCTATACATCAGATTTCGTGCATATGATACGTAAGTTATATGTACATTTCCGATAGCAGCGACAGCATGATAAATTGAGACATATTTTAATTCTTCAAAATTATTACATATGGATAGCAGAATTCCTATGGACACAAAATGAAATTATTACTATAGCAACTACAATACAAATACTTAACAGCTTGCCTTTCAATTGTACAGGGACATCATTTTATTTTTACTAACATTTCTGATATTAACCTGGCTATACCTTTGGATCAACGGTTGCTACTCCCTTCCACGACTGGAGTTCGATGGCGTAATATACAAACAAATCACTTTACTAGGTATAGGAGGGAAGAAAAGTAGTTCATCCATTTACGTAAACTAGGAAATATCACGCTTTTGAGTTTGATAATTTTCATTAGGTTTTTCTTTAATCAAAATACAGTACAGTATTAACAATGAGTGTTTTTACTCACGAACTGAGCTGTCCATGTGGACGTATTCATTATGCAGTGTATATTATACTGTCTATAGCACATTAGCGTACACTATAGAGAATGAAGTTAAATTGAAAAATAATCATAATATGGATATTTAAACACATTTTTCAAAATGGTGGCCGTTCATTTCGATACAGGCTTCAGTTCTAATGTGTGTAATACCAATTAGGCCTACCAGTTTCGTCCTTCGTACTAGTAACTCATGTTGAAATAATTCTGTATCTACTCTGTAAAAGAGTACCTTACGTACAGTAAATTCAGTCTTCACTTCTGCTCGATCCGAAAAGATAAAATTACTCAGACATGCTATCTACTGTCCGTCCAAGTGGTTATGTCGCAGGATCGCAGAAAGGACGGAAATCACGTGACAGTTAATTACATAACGAGGCCCTTTTATTTAAGTTATTTTAAACAGTTGTATGGGTATAATATTACGTAGATGTCCAATTCCTAACAGAAATTAATGTTCTCAGAAAAGAGCTAAGACAGCCCAGCCACTAGCCTTTACAGAGAGGCGAATAGAAGCAGGTGGGGAAAACCAGATTGCGACGTAGGCAAATGGACGACAGTACCTGTGCGAAAATGATGCAATATTGAAAGCTCTTTCGTCATTGGAAAACGCGAACATATTTTTGGAACGTACTGTGACGGTAAGGCTACTATGACTGTATATGCGGTCTTGGATCTGTGTGGAGGACGGTTGAACTTCATTAGTAGAAGGGGTGGGAGTGAAGTACATTCAAAAACTCAGATACAATAAAAATTGAAGTAAAAATAAAATGATGTCCCTGTATTTATACCCGTCGATCATCTCGCAAACAAGCAATAAAATTGTAACGTTGAAATAATTCAATATAACAATCAAATTTTGCTGCTTACATAATGTTGCTTTCAAGCAGCATTTTTACGGTCATAAATTTCATTCTCTGCATGACTAACATAATATCACCGTCTTCTGTGGCCGAATTAAACTACAATATATTGATCGAAATGACAACACTATTTCCTAAACATAATTATTCCTTCTCAAAGATCAATTTATTCAGATACAGTTCAGACCAATATACTATAGTTTTGTTAATTCGGCCACAGAAGACGGTGATATTATGTTAGTCATACAGAGAATGAAATTCATGACCGTAAAAATGCTGCTTGAAAGCAACATTATGTAAGCAGCAAAATTTGATTTGTTATATTTAATTATTTCAACGTTACAATTTTATTGCTTGTTTGTTAAAATGTGTATATGATAACGTTATGCAATTTGAGAGTCGATTTCTAAAACGAGGTCTAGACAACGACCATGGCTTTAAACCGCGTTTGGATTTATAAAACGAGGTCTTTTTCATTTTTCTGAGCCATGGCTCGAAACCATGGTCTGAGGCAGAGACCAGCGAATAGGGATTATAAAGAATGGACACTTCGCGTCGGTACCTTTGATGTAGCCGGACTGATTTCAATGACCTTCAAGCCAGCTAGAGCGTGAAATTCTGTTTTCTCCCTAGAGTTGGCGCTGACATCACACCAGCTGGCAGTCGACACAGCGAAAATATAACACATATAATTAATACACCTAGGTACATTATGTAGGCCTACTCAAATAAAATAAATTGGATTCATAAAATATAAATCCGTCATTAACTGTAATGTCTAGACTCTAGAGTTCCTTTATAATGAGAGTTCAGACGTTGACCCCAACAACAATTAAAATATGTAATGATTTGATAGCACTGAAAATGTAAAAACAAAACTCTTACGAGAAGTAAAACCATATACCTATATTATATTATATTATATACAAATATTAAACGAATTCGATACTTAATTTTATAACGTAACTTATTATATTATTTTATAATATAATTTATGATATCTGAAATATAAAATATTATTATTACAACTAGTTCATCACTGAGAAATAAGGAAAAGCTGTTAACTTGAATTTATTTGAAGCAAAGCGTTACTGGATTATGCAATAAGGTAGGCGATGTTTGGATCCTGTGTCTCAACTCTATTCTCAATTATTATCTTAGCGTATGCCCGATTACACTAACCTCTAGTGCTTGAAAGTGGAACTATACGCTGGCGCACAGAGAAACAAAACACAGGAAAATTCGCTCAGTGTCCATTCTTTATAATCCCTATTCGCTGCAGAGACTATGACTGGGGCAGGTTTAAAACAACGGCTTCATGTATACAAGATGGAGATAGTAGATCAGCTGGATGATTATCAAAGGAAAATTTATGTCTACGAGTATTAAATCTCCGGATTAGAGTGATGAGAGACAGGAATAATCCTTTGTAACTATATAAGGACGATAATTTCTGGCGAATATTTCGATTTTCGAAGAAAGCAATGCAAAATTTAGCAAGAATGCTAAATAATAATCTCCAACGAAATGCAAGAGGCGGCAGGTTGACAAGCTTTTTACACGTTCTTGTTGCTTTGAGGGAAGTAAGATATAGACCTAATATTTTATACTAATCACACCTTTATATCTATAAGACGATGTAACTTAATTATTAGTCTTCACAATAGTTCTGGACATTTTATTTAATACTCGAATATGATGTGGGCCTATAAGAATAAGTATGAAGCAAACGTGATTTTGTATTCTTATTTTAATTTCTTTGCTATTGAGGCTTTCCACGTATGTGAAAACATACAACATTTTAGTTTCAATTGCAATTTTAATCCGGTTAATATTTAGGTTGTTCGACTTGTGCTAAATATTTGGGAAATATAATTCTGGTACCTAAAAATCAGTTCCCTACAATTGATGCTAGTATTTTAAACGAGCAAATATAACAAACCTTAGCTGAGAACAAAAGAATGTGACTTACTGGAATTCAATCAAAATATTAATCCCGAAGTTCATTTCTTTGTAATATCGACTGTTTACAAGAATAAAAATCGATTCTTAGCTGCGTTGCCATATATAAAACCCACGAACCTCGGTTTCTTCTCAAAAGGATTCAGACCTTGATCGCGGTTTAAAAGCAGAGGTTTGGAACCACGATTTCGTCCGCGTTTTAGAAATCCACTCTGTGTGTTTTTGGAAAATATAATTTCAATTAATGCTCCGCCATTAATGTTGTAACTAAAACCTTGTGCATCCCTCGTGTTTATCGTACGGCTCGTCATCCCCCACACGTTACCTGCACTTTGTTTACGTTTTCACTGTGCCTAAACGAGACGCTCTACTGTACTATGTTCTAATAGAACATATTCATGAATATCATTATAAATATTTAGAAACGTAATACTTTCACAGTCATTCTTTTTTTAACAAATTCTAACTTCTATTTAATTTTGTGTGCATGCTTTTATCATTATTATACATACACAATAATCATATATATATATATATATATATATATATATATATATATATATAGTTAGTCAATAGTTACTTGTATATGATGGGTAAACGAATAACTGGTATGGATAAATGTCTTCTTCTAGTTCAAAGCGGGGGTTCAAACCCGGTAACCACCCACCTCCCCCTTGCGGATGACCCTACGTGAAAATGTAACAGACGATAGAAAAGTCATTCATTCCAATACACAAGATTCCACCACAGGCATACGGTATGCACATCGACTCAAATAGATGTGCTGAAAATAGAGCTTGTGGTAGGTATTTCCCATAATATGATAATCGATTTATTTTTTTAACGTTACTACTTACTTACTTACTTACAAATGACTTTTAAGAAACCCGGAGATTCATTGCCGCCCTCACATAAGCCCGCCATCGGTCCATATCCTGTGCAAGATTAATCCAGTCTCTATCATCATATCCCACCTCCCTCAAATCCATTTTAATATTATCCTCCCATCTACGTCTCGGCCTCCCTAAAGGTATTTTTCCCTCCGGTCTCCCAACTAACACTCTATATGCATTTCTGGATTCGCCCATACGTGCTACATGCCCTGCCCATCTCAAACGTCTGGATTTTATGTTCCTAATTATGTCAGGTGAAGAATACAATGCGTGCAGTTCTGCGTTGTGTAACTTTCTCCATTCTCCTGTAACTTCATCCCGCTTAGCCCCAAATATTTTCCTAAGCACCTTATTCTCAAACACCCTTAACCTATGTTCCTCTCTCAGAGTGAGAGTCCAAGTTTCACAGCCATACAGAACAACCGGTAATATAACTGTTTTATAAATTCTAACTTTCAGATTTTTTGACAGCACACTAGATGATAAAAGCTTCTCAACCGAATAATAACAGGCATTTCCCATATTTATTCTGCGTTTAATTTCCTCCCGAGTGTCATTTATATTTGTTACTGTTGCTCCAAGACATTTGAATTTTTCCACCTCTTCGAAGGATAAATCTCCAATTTTTATATTTCCATTTCGTACAATATTCTGGTCACGAGACATAGTCATTTACTTTGTCTTTTCGGGATTTACTTCCAAACCTATCTTTTCACTTGATTCCAGTAAAATTCCCGTGTTTTCCCTAATCGTTTGTGGATTTTCTCCTAACATATTCACGTCATCCGCACAGACCAGAAGCTGACTCCTAATTTTTATAATTAAACCGTTAGGCAATAAAAATAAGCGTATCTTTTTCTTGGAGTAGACGAACGCAAAAGTAAGTGGTTTCATTTTGATGTTTTTAAACCAATTATTGTATTTCTACACTCCCAATTCTCTTAGAAAGAGAGAGAGAGAAAAAAAAGAATTGTAGGCTACCCAACGCTGCGCTGTCGACAAAACATTTGTAAAATATTCGAGAAAGACCTGTCCATATCAGTACTGTGACCTTCACTTATTTCGGTAAAAAAATGTGAAAGTGTAAATAAGGAATGAGCCGTATTATACAATATTATACGTCTTTTAACCAGCAGTCGTAGTTTTGGACACACAGAAAGTGTGACCACAAAATGCGGTGAAATGTAAACACTCACGTACTCCCATATTGCGTATTACTTCACTAGACATGATATGACAGATTACGAATAAAAATGCCTTCCGTTTGCATAGTAATAGCACAGTCTAGTACTCTAGCACAGCGTTTCACAAACTATGGTCCGCGGACCACCTGTGGTCCTCGAATTCTGTCCTTGTGGTCCTTCAAAATACAGAAAAAATAAAGTTCAAAAGAATTGCGTATCACACTATAGCTGAAAATCTCAGACTTTGGAAATTATACATGGCAATCGCCTTTCACTTTTTCTACTAATATGTTATGAAATTTCTTACGCTACCCGTCTACCCACTTTTCACTCTACTCTCAGCAACAAAAGAGGGATTTGAAGCACTATGAACGTGGCGTTTCTCTCCATCTTTTCCCTGCATATCTGGCGCCGCGCCTGTGACCCAGCCAGGGACCACCTGAATTCATAACAGAGGACCAAAGTACCGAACCTTTTCATGTATTGATGAGTTTCTTGATAGTTTTGTCAACACCCATGAAATGGGAACGTACACCAATAATAGAACATGCCAAATTGCATCTAAACTTGTTGAAAATCGGACATGTTTCTGCATTAATTTTTATTTGTTTCTCCAGATGACGATATAAGAATTTTTAGACTCCGCCTATTTTAAAATCCGACAGGTTTACTTTCTACACTTGCTTGTTTCGTCTCTAAGTACCGTTTCAATTTCGCGGGTTTCATACACTCGTTTGAAAGCACTTCGTAACAAACAACGCACCGAGGTTTTGGTTCACTCTCATTGCCACACCAAGTAAATCCAAGTTTCAAATAACTCCTGTCATATTTATGAAAGTATTTTTTTCTTTGAATAGCTACTAGTAGGACTATATATTTCTTTAATGGCACTAGAATTAATATATTTCTTCACACACACTATTAGCACTGCCTAAATTAAGCGTATCATCATGTTCCTTTCTTTTCAAAGATCCGGATCGAAGCCAGTTTATAATGGGTACTATTTAACAGAGACATGGACAACTACTAGCGTGTACCACATAAGAAGGATTTCAAACAACTAACTGCTAACAGGCAAGCGATGAATCAACAATGCACAGAATTTGTTATAAGTGACTTGTGATTGGCTACAAAAATATAATTACAAAAGTATTATAATTAATTAATTCTATTTTAAAATATAAGTATACTGGTATTAAAATACACTACAAAAATGATAAATTTGTTTTCGAAGGGTACAAGAACTTAAAAAAGTGGTCCCCACTTCAAAAAATTTGAGAAACGCTAGTCTAGCACACACAGTCACGAAGCTCAATACGTAGTAAATATGCATCCATAGATAGTTGCTAACCACTACGATCGCTAATATCGCCTCATTACAGACAATGCGAAATAGTAGCGGCACAATCAATTGTTCCTAGCACCCTCACAACTCAAGCTTCGTGACTGCATATACTAGACAGTGGTAATATTTTATTTCAGGTAGTGCTTTGTACAACGGTAAAAAAAAAAAAAAGATTGCCCAACTAGAATATTTCTCTCGTAGAATTAGGCATCGCGCATGCTCAGCGTCAAATGCGTTCACAATATTACTTGCGACTATAATGTGCCCGTTTCCGAGCAAAGACGGGGGTTAAGAGCATAGGCGGAGTTATGGGGGGGCATGGGGGACACTGCCCCCAAACTTGTCTCAACTATTTTTTTCTATTAACGTTAGAAAATATTCAATTCAAAAGATCTTTTTTGCTTTTGTTTATCATTAAGTTTCTGTGCTTAAATTGACGAATAAAATTAATGTCATCAGATCATGTGTCTGGACTATAATATTTATTTTAAATTTCTGAATGTATAAGAATTTCTATACCTCATTTGAGGTATGGAAGCATTGTAAATATTGTCATGTTTCTTTTGTAACAGCCTGTACTCATGTGTTATAAGCAGTGGCGGCTCGTGAACTTGTGGATTGGGGGAACTGCAGTACAAAACTTCACTTTGATATATTACACCAGCGTTTCTCAAACTATGGTCCGCGGACCACCTGTGGTCCTCGAGGTTTGCCCTTGTGGTTCTTTAAAAAAGACAGAAGAAAAAATAAAATTCAAACGAATTGCGTATTACATTATAGCTGAAAATCTCAGAGATTGGAAATTACACATGGCAATCGCTTTCACTTTTTCTCCCAGTAAAAAAAGGTAAAGGTAAAGGTATCCCCGTAACATGCCACGAAGGCACTTGGGGGGCATGGAGGTATAGCCCCATGCTTTCCATGACCTCGGCACTAGAATGAGGTGGTGTGGTCGGCACCACGCTCTGACCGCGTTTTACCCCCGGGAAAGACCCGGTACTCAATTTTATAGGAGGCTGAGTGAACCTCGGGGCCGTTCTGAAAGTTTGGCAACGAGAAAAAATCCTGTCACCACCTGGGATCGAACCCCGGATCTTCCAGTCCGTAGCCAGCTGCTCTACCAACTGAGCTACCCGGCCGCCACTTTTTCTCCCAGTACTGACATTTTATGAAATTTGTTACTCTACCCGTCTATCGACTTCCCACTCTATTCTCAGCAACAAAAGAGAGATTTAAAGCACTATGAACGTGGTGTTTCTCGCCATCTTTTCCCTGCACTTCTGGTGCTGCACCTGTAATCCAGCCAGGGACCTCCCGAATTTATTACAGAGGACCAAAGTACCGAACCTTTTCATGTATTTATGACTTTAAATCCTTCTTATGTGGTACACGCTAGTAGTTGTCCACGTCTCAGTTAAATAGTGTCCATTATACATAATGAAAAACTGGCTTCGATCGGGATCTTTGAAAAGAAAGGAACGTGATGATAAGCTTCATTTAGGCACTGCTAATAGTTCAGAAGCTGTGTGTGAAGATATTAATATCAGTGATTCTAGTGCCATTAAAGAAATATCTAGAACTGTGTAAGAATCGACAGACTCATCCATCTCATTAATGTGAGTATCAACATTTTATTTACTTATTTATTTATTTACTTTTTTACTTATTTACTTATTTATTTATTTACTTATTTACTTACTTCTTTATTTACTTACTTATTTATTTATTTACTTATTTATTTATTTACTTATTTATTTATTCATTTATTTACTTATTTATTTATTTACTTATTTATTTATTCATTCATTCATTTATTTATTTAATAAATTAAAGATTATCCAAACTCTAATAGCCTTGAATTATTAAAAAAAAAAACGAAAATAAATGTTCTTCTATTAACATTAACTTCATCAGCTAATATTAATATAACATTAATTTAATTTAATTAATTTTAATTGATTAAGTCTAATTTAAAATATAAGTATACCGGTATTAAAAATGCTACAAAATTTATAAATTTACTTTCGAAGAGAACAAGAGTAAGGTGGTCCGCGGAACTGTCCTGATTTAAAAAAGTGGTCCCCACTTCAAAAAAGTTTGAGAAACGCTGTTATCATTACTAATAACTATAGAACAAAAATAAATGCAGTACATGTAGCCTGCCTGTATAACCTTTACTCCATGCAGCATTAGCAGTAAAAAAATGTAAAAATTACCTGTGAACATTCATTTCCTGTAAGTGAAGTCCATGCTTCTGTTCTTGCGCTTTATGAAGTCCTCCATCACTTTTTCATTGAAGTCTATTGTCTCCACAAGTTTCCTTTCAATTGTCAACATAGCGAGTGCCGACAGACGATCCTCGGACATTGTGCTACGTAAAAATGCCTTAATTCTCTTCAGTGTGGAAAAGCATCTCTCAGCTTCCGCCGTAATCATAGGTGTTGTTAGTACAACTTTGATGAGAGAAACCACTTCACTTAGAGAGTTTTCGAGCCCACTATCTATCAGGATCTGATACAGTTTCAGCACACCAGATTCTTCACGAAACTCTCTCCTGTCATACAATACGAGCAATTCTGTTCGCAAACGTTCCTTCTTTAGTATTGGATATGCTGCTGCTGTTTTTTCAAACTCCTCCTTCGGAAATTCTTTGCAGTAAAGAGCGAAACGGTTTGTTTGCAAGAGTTTAGCCGCTGCAAGATGTGCGGTGAAATCAAATCTTTCTCTGGCTTGAACACAAATCGTATCGCAAATTTCTTTTGCAGCTATGGCCATAGTCTTAGCATCGGTTTTCCTTCTTTTGGCAGAAGTATGTTCTTCATCACTAGATTCATCGCACCACTCGCTCCTGATTCCGGATATGACCTCACAAAAATGTTCCAAAGCTGTATTGATATCGGCTGAAGTAGCATTTGGATTTTGAAGCTGCTCGTGAAGAACATCTACATGAGGCATCACTCGATGAAAAAACGACAGCCAAAACAAAAAATTTTCGTCTTCTAGTGCCCGTAAATGACCTGTAGCTGGTTGATAGGTTGCGCGATTTTTTACTTCCTGCAATTCTTGAAAACATTCTTTAAGCGACTCCAAGTTTTCATGGACAGTGTTCACAATTCCACTGTTGAAATTGCACCTAGTTGCAGAGGCTTGTGGGAGTTTTCGAGAACATACTTTATCAAGTACAGAAGTGCGCTGTGGTGATCTCGAGAAAAAGGCAGAAATTCCAGAAAGGTCACTGAAAAATATCCGAACCTGAGAGTTTTGGGATGCTGCCTGCTGCATTATTAAATTTAGCTTATGGGCATAGCTGTGAACGAAATGAGAATTCGGATAATTTTCTTTTACAATTGCTTGGACCCCGTTTTTACCCCCACTCATTATAACTGCCCCGTCATATGCTTGGGCTATCAGTTTCTCGTTGTTTCCTTTAAGCACCTGTCTTAACTGTTCTAATAGGAAAGAAGATAAACTGTTAGCGTCTTCAGCTGACGGATTTGTAAACCCCCAAAACCTTTCTTGCACCGTACCGTTATGTTCGTACCGAAAAACCAAAACTTCCTGAGTCTGTTGGGAGATGTCTGTGGTATCATCTGCGATGATCGCTAAGAAACTAGCACCATCGATTTCAGTCTGAATTTCAGATCGGCAGACACTCAGCATGCAGTCTAACAGTTCATTTTTAATTGTTTTAGAATTGCCTTTAAAGACAGTGGCATGTCCCAAATGGTTTTTGAGAGGCTCATTTAGGTTACTCGCGAACTGTAGCAACCCACGAAATACACCAGGGTTCTTCGAATCGTTTTTTTCATCATATCCCCTAAGGGGAAGTTCATATTGGCCACAGAATTTTATACAGTCAATAATTTTTGAAAGAATTTCACGATTTTTTCTCACTTCTTCGTTATGTTTGAGAATGTTCGTTCTGTTCGCTTCACTTGGTTGCGCAGCAATATTAGTTTTTCCTAACATAGCCAATGAAACAACATTTTTCAAGTGAGAATGCGAAGATTCGTGTTTTTTAATTTTTAGGGGCAAATGTCCTAAATCTGTCACACCATTCCTAGTCCATGCAGTATCACCACCGAAGAGGAGGCAAGGAAAACAAAATACAGCATTTTTTTGTTCACATCCACACAACCACAAATGCTTAGCGTAAATTTCACTGTTAAACTTCCTTACATATGCACTATTTCGGCTAGACGAAGCTTGATTCAGATTTAAATCGGGTAACGGACGACCCTTTGATTTCACTTCAATCTTCTCCGCAAGAGAAAGTCGAGAAAAATTAATATTCTGTAATTCACACACACTCATGCTTGCACATTTGCACTGGCTAAGTTAGGATGTCACACCAAAGCAACACTCGGATATACTGATGGTCAACAATTTTCTAAAACCGGATAGTCTCTTTCTTATTTTACATGCTACATCAAAAGGATTCTACTCGCGCAATCATTTTCAGTTAAGGAGGCTGGATATATAATAATAAGGCAAAAGAGGATATTAATTTCGTTATATTAACTCGATAAGATTCTACAACAATAAGTATGTGTTGAGAAGATAAAAATTTTGTCATTAAGTTTCAAGGGAATAGAGAATCCATTTGACGTAGCATTACAATAGCTGTGTGGGAGGGGAGGAAAGATCTCCCCTTGTAGCCTCGCTCTGCAAGCCACTGCAGCGAAATACGGGTTTTGAACAGCGGCAGTTCCCCTTCACCTCTCTACCCCCCTGACCCTGCAAGACACACTCTCTATGAGCTGTCCCACCCTCCAGACCCCAGGACGACTTTGAATGCAGTGTCAATTCCAGTACAGTCGACGCGCAAAAAGATAATGCATCAGACAATAGTACATATTCCCGGCCAGATGAAATATAAAGCAATTTACTTAAGAAAAGCTATAAAAATTATTCTACAAATAAAAAATAAAAATTAAGCAGGGAGTGCTGCAGCTCCGCAGCTCTAAGGCTCATTCACAATGAAAATTAAACATAACGTAAGCGTTAACTTAACGTTACAGTAAAACCAAGAAGTCATACCATCATTCACGATGGGAACATAAGCATAACAGCAAATATACTTGGTAACCATGGAAACATAACAACGACGCCATTTCCTCATATTTTGTCGTATACTTCAGCGCTTCACGATTGTGTTCTGTTTGCAAATCACGTAAGCATAAGCATGTAAGTTTGGAGTTTGCAAACTTTCATGTTAACGTCTTACGGTAATGTTTATGTCAATGCTTATGTGAATCATTGTGAATGATCCCCTTTGGTAGCCTGAGCGCAAACTTCTGTGTTTATGTTACGGTTATGTTTAACTTTCATTGTGAATGAGCATTATGGCCGAGCCGCCCCTGGACTCTAATATATACAGTCACGAAGCTCAATACGTAGTAAATATGCATCCATAGATAGTTGCTAACCACTAGGATCGCTAATATCGCCTCATTACAGACAATGCGAAATAGTACCGGTACAGTCTATTGTTCCTAGCACCTTCACAACTCAAGCTTCGTTACTGTATATACTAGACTGTGGTAATATTTTATTTCAGGTAGTGCTTTGTACAATGGTAGAATTAGAGAAAAAAAAAAAAGACTGCCCAACTAGAATATTTCTCTCGTAGAATTAGGCATCGCGCATGCTCAGCGTCAAATGCGTTCACAATATTACTTGCGACTGTAATGTGCCCGTTTCCGAGCAAAGACGGGGTTAAGAGCATAGGCGGAGGTATGGGGGGGCATCTCAACTATTTTTTTCTATTAACGTTAGAAAATATTCAACTCAAAAGATCTTTTTTGCTTTTGTTTATGATTAAGTTTCTATGCTTAAATTGACGAACAAAATTAATGTCTTCAAATAATGTGTCTGAACTATAATATTTATTTTAAATTTCTGAATGTATAAGAATTTCTATACCTCGTTTGAGGAATGGAAGCACTGTAATGCTTCTTTTGTAACAACCTGTACTCATGTGTTAAAAGTCTGCATATGTTCAGGCCATCACTTGGAGAAATATGAATAACACACTGCACAACAATGCAGAAAAAATAAAAGTGATCCCGGTATAATGTGTAAACTTAAAGACGAGATTAACTAAAATAAGGTTTACATTTCAATTCATATCATATCTTCAGGAAGGTAAACTTCATATAAAAAGGTTCTGTTAGCACTGTTACGTAGTTTTATTGATGTATGCATGTGTTTGTGTACGAGAGACAAAAAGCGGGAGATTGTTTTAAGTTATACCCTATTATATTATTGTAGCAGACCTACAGTTCAAGTCCTATACAACTCGGTCCGAAACATCGCGGATATGGATGTAACACTGTAAGAAACATGCTCCCGAAAATATTTTTATTTTATTGGGTTATTTTACGACGCTGTATCAGCATCTTGGTTATTTAGCATCTGAATGAAATGAAGGTGATAATGCTGGTGAAATGAGTCCGGGGTCCAGCACCGAAAGTTACCCAGCATTTGCTCACATTGGGTTGAGGGGAAAACCCCGGAAAAAACCTCAACCAGATAACTTTCCCCGACCGGGATTCGAACGCGGGCCACCTAGTTTCGCGGCCAGACGCGCTGACCGTTACTCCACAGGTGCGGACTCCCCGAAAATACCTTTATTAAATGAATTCCGATATACTGTACCACGGTCAAGCTATAACGGGGGGGAAGGTAAATGATGTCCCCCACATAACCACGTTATATGGGGATTCTATTGTTTTGCTTTGCCCCCCCCCCCTCAAGGATACGGTTCTCTCTCCGCCTATGGTTGAAAGTCCTGGCGAGATCATATTTATACAGGGACATCATTTTATTTTTACTAACATTTTTAATATTAACCTGTCTATACCTTTAGAGAATCGGAAACACCGCTTGCTCCCCCCTCCAAGACTGGAGTTCGATGATACTGGCGTAAAACACAAATCACTCTACTAGGTATAGGAAGGAAGAAAAGTAGTTCATCCATTTACGTAAACTAGGAAATATCGCGATTTCGAGTTTCATAATTTTCATTAGGTTTTTCTTTAATGAAAGTACAGTACTGTATTAATAATAAATGTTTTACTCACCAACTGAGTTATCCATGCGAACGTATTCATTATGCAGTGTATATTATACTGTCTACAGCACATTAGCGTACAATATAGAGAAAGAAGTTAAATTGAAAAATAATCATAATATGAATATTTAAACACAATTTTGAAAATGGTGGCCGTTCATTTCGATACAAGCTTCAGTTCTTTTGTGCATATTATCGCACTATAGACTATTGCATCTAATTCCAATTGCCAGTTTCGTCCTTCGTACTAGTAACTCATGTTGAAATAATTCTATACCTACTCTACGTACTGTTAATTCAATCTTCACTTCTGCCCGATCCGAAAATATAAAATTACTCAGACATGCTATCTACTGTCCGTCCAAGTGGTTATGCCGCATGATTGTAGAAAGGGAGGAAATCACGTGACAGTTAATTACTTAACGAGGCCCTTTTATTTAAGTTAAATTAAACAGCTGTATAATATTACGTAAACGCCCAATTCCTAAGAGAAATTAATGTTTTCAGAAAAGAGCTAAGACAGCCCAGCTTTTACAGAGGAGCGAGCAGAAGCAGGTGGGGGAAATCGGGATGCGACGTAGGTAAACGGACAGTACCTGTGCGAAAATATGATTCAATATTGAAAGCTCTTTCGTCACTGGAAAACGCGAACATATTTCTGGAACGTACTATACTCAGTAACTCAGTACTGCTTACTATCTGCGGTCTTGGTTCTGTGTGGAGTTGGAACTTCATTAGTAGAAGGGGTGGGAGTGAAGTACATTCAAAAACTCAGGTACAATAAAAATTGAAGTAAAAATAAAATGATGTCCCTGTATTACTGAAGACATTCCTTAACCTAATCCAGTACTATTTGTTCGATATTTTACGAGTGTCTTACTTAATAATTCCAATATTACAATATATTCTTTTTATTACGTTTTTTAATGACGCTGTATCAACTACTTGGTTATTTAGCGTCAATGGAATTTGTGGTGGCGAGATGAAGCCGAGGATTCGCCGTAGATTACCTGACATTCGCCTTACGTGAGGAGAAAATCTCGGAAAATTCGAAAACCAGATGGCCCAACCGAGAATCGAACCTACGACGAAGCGCAGCTTCGGATCAATAGGCAAACGCCTCTGACATCTGAGCTATGGCGGTGCTGTTACAATATTATGGTAGACCCCAATCAACAGGCAGGGAGTCACGTAATCTGACGTGCAATTTGTCATAGCTCATGCGAAGCACGCGTTAGAACTCGATAATTTCAACTCGGGCAATTTTTTTGCCCACTATTGCTCCGCATAAGGATACAAGATAAACTGCAGAATTCTTGGTTTTAAGCAACTTAAAAAAAGTTGTTATTTTTGGGCTATTTATTGGCTATACTGTTTTTATCATCATTATTTTTATAACTTTCACTATCGCTAGTGCAATTATGACATATTGTTGTCTAATACAATGCGAAAAACAACGTTATATTAAGTTGCTCAATTGTTGTCAGATAACGAAGAATAAACATAAACAAAACATATTATAACATAAATTATGTCACTTGCCAATTCGTGAACTTGAACTAATAAAATGATAAGGTTTTCCTTACCAATCATCATACGATTCCTTATCACAATCACACCCAATGGATTATCTATCTACCAACCGGCATACCAGACGATACCACGATGTAACCGATGATGTGTCACAAATATAACATGAAAACACTTACGTTTATACGCTGGGATCCACGCAGAATTCTCTAACAGAGATAAACACTACATGAACGAATATACTATTACGACAGAACCAGCCATTTTCTTTGCAGAATGAAAATTATTGGCTGATGCCCGATGCTGTTATCACTGCTTGACGTCAGCGCGGCATTTGAACGTTTGCACGAAAACCATGCAATTGCAACTATTGCCGCCATCTAACGACATTTCATTATACTATATACAGACCGATCACATTTCTCAAATGTGATGGAGGCGCCTACATTACCGATAAATGGAGAAAATCGTCTGTCGTTCAGTTAACTATCCGAAGACAGATCTGAACCTCACAAGGTACCACTTATGAGGCAACTAGGCCAGGAGATAATGGGATAGAGTGGCCAGTTCCTTTCCCCCTCCATGCATAAATCGCTGACTAGCTACATATTACCCCGAGATCACATATATAACATACTGCTCATCCCTGTGTTAAAATCGGTAGCACTTTGAAGAGAACAACCGCCAGGATCGCCACCCGTCTGCCGTAAACGAACACGAGATGGCAGTACAGTCGCTAATGAAATTCAAATGGGAGTTATGACGTGACTCCTTATGTAACAACTAGATGACAGCATAGTAAACCTGACAAAAATTGTTACCATCAAAGCCTATAAGGCCGAGCATTTTTAGTAGGTTATTTTGCGATGCTTTATCAACATTTTAGGTTATTTAGCATCTGAATGAGATGAAGGTGATAATGCCAGTGAAATGAGTCCAGGGTCCAGCACTGAGTTACCCAGCATTTGCTCGTATTGGGTTGAGGGAAAACCCCAGAAAAACCTCAACCAGGTAGCTTGCCCAGACTGGGAATCAAACCCGGGCCACCTGGTTTCGTAGCCAGACACGCAAACTGTTACTCCACAGGCGTGGATGTATAAGGCTGGGCAATCTGGGTGTATATGATCTAGGACAGCGTTTCTCAAACTATGGTTTGCGGACCACCTGTGGTCCTCGAGGTCTGCCCTTGTGGTCCTTCAAAAAAAGACAGAAGAAAAAATAAAATTCAATTGAATTGCGTATCACACTATAGCTGAAAATCTCAGAGTTTGTAAATGACACATGGCCTTTCACTTTTTCTCCCAGTACCGACATTTTATGAAGTTTATTTACTCTACCCATCTATTGACTTCCCACTCTACTTTCAGCAACAGGCAGACATTTGCTACGAAAACGTAATTCGCAAAAGGGTCACCCTTCTGTGGTACAGTATGTTAAGACTGTATTAATCCTAATGAAAATGGTAGTGTTGTTAGTAGATAGATAGATAGGTAGGTTAGGTAGGTAGGTAGGTAGACAGGTAGACGGATAGGTGGATAGGTGGATGGGTGGATGGATGGGTGGACGGACGGACGGACGGACGGACGGACGGACGGACAGACAGACAGACAGACAGACAGACAGACAGACAGACAGACAGACAGATAGATAGATAGATAGATAGATAATATTCTTACATTTGCTTTATAGCATAGAATAAAGAACATGTCCAATTCTTAAGTTTAAATATAAATGCAATACATATAAAATGCAAATATGAAATATGTACAGAATTAATACCTTAATAACAATAATATTTTATACAATGTAATATGTTTACCATTTAATAGTATTAAAATATTTACACATTACTGTGAAATGTCAAGAATTCATCTACAGAATAGAAAGTGTGAGATATTAAGTAATTTTTTAGTTTTACCTTAAATAATGCAGGGTTTTGGCTATGATTCTTAATGTCTTCACGAAGACTATTGAACATTTTTATCACCATGTAACGTACTCCCCTTTGATAGCATGATAAATTTGATGATGGCGTATGAAAATCATTCTTTCTGTGGGTATTTATACTATGTATGGCTGAGTTAGTTGGAAAATTTTCTTTATTATATAAGAGGAAATTTATTATAGAGTACATGTATTGATTTGTTAAGGTTAGAATCTCTAATTTTTTTTAAAATAATCTACATGATTCTCTAGCCTTTGCTCCAACTATTATTCTAATGGCTCTTTTTTTGTAATAAGAATATATTTTTACTATCTGCAGAATTTCCCCAAAATATTATTCCGTAGGACATAATGGAATGAAAATAGGCAAAATATATCGTCTTTAAGATACTGCTGTTTAGAAATTGTTGTAACGACCTAATTGCCAAGCATGCTGAGCTAAGTTTGGGGGTTATTTCTTTAATATGATTTTTCCAGTTTATCGTATTATTAATATGCAAACCAAGAAATTTGGTTGTTGATGTTTCTAATAGAGGTATATTGTTGATAGTTGTGTCCAATGTTTCAAAGATTAAATTTGAAGTGGTTTTAAATTGAATTATGTTAGTTTTATTAATGTTTAATGCTAGTTTATTGGTTGTAATAAAGAAATAATTTTTAATTAAACAGACTATGAACAGAGTGTTTATGTTTACCAATTAACAATGTCGTTTGTTGTAATGAAGAAGGACTTTCAACAGCTTCAACATAAATTACTGTATATTAAATTTGAATGTGGTTTTCCTTTTCTGAGTGAGCACCCCCAATAAATCTTACAAGTCGGCGCCTATGCTTAAGATACATACAAATAATTGTCTTTCCTCTGACACATATTATGAAGTGAGATGCACTGCCTGTTAATAGATTATCAGCCAGAACCACAATGAGAGGAAAAACCGCCTAATAAATGTTATTTCAAATGGTAGGCTATAGATGTATAGTAACTGATGATAGTTCCAGCTATCAAATTTACAATTAGGGCCGATTTTCAGTAACTTCAGAAGTCAGCTTATAAAATCTTTACTTCACACTCAATTATTCTTCTTCTCCTTCTTCTTCATCTATCCCTTGTGCCTTGCAGCGCGGGTCCTCCACCCATTTCCTATATCTCTCCCGGTTCAATGCCAGTCTTCTTATTTCCAGGATTTCCTTCCCTCTTCTCCTCACCACATCATTAACGTATTGTTCCCATTCTATTCTTGGTCTACCCCTCCTCCTTTTACCTTCTACTCTTGATTCGAATATTTCCTTCACTTTCCTCTCATCTCCCATTCTTACCAGATGTCCAAACCAATTCAGTTGTTTCCTTTCAATTCGTTCTACCACTGGTGCCTGCTGTAGTTCATTTCTAACATTTATATCTCTAACTTTATCTCTCTTAGTTCTCCCAACTACTTTTCTCAGACATTTCATTTCTGATGCCGTCACCTTACTTTTATGCTTATCCATCATTGCCCAAGTCTCAGCACAGGTAAATATACTATTTTATAGATCTGCATTTTTGTTTTCTTGTTTACTTCTCCCTTTCCAATAATTGTATTATTTAGATTATAATAAACTTGATTTGCTTTTCTAATTCGATTGTTTATTTCCTCGTCTAGTTTGCCGTCATCATTTATTATTGTTCCTAAATACTTATAACTATTTACTTGTTCTAATGTTTAATCTTTCCATTTTATTTCGAAATTTACCTTTTCCCCTCCAACCTTCATTATTTTGCTTTTACTAAAATTCACAGCCATACCTCGTTCTTCTAAGGTACTTGCCCATTCTATAACTGCATTTTGAAGGTCTTCAACATTATTATTATCAAAACAATATCGTCTGACACTCAATTCATTATATAAAATAGAGATCTATAAGAGACTATAGGAGAAAGTAGTTGAATAGGTGAGAATTAAAAGGCACTAAGTGACATTTTTTGGTAAAGTGAGTTAAGCTATATGGAATATGTATTATATGTCTTTCTCATGTTAAATTTTACCGTACCTGTTTAACACGTTTTAGCCTGTTATGGTCCATGAGTCCTGAAGATGACCATACATAACACATATTCCGTGTGATATAGTGTTAAAAGTTGTGTAATCAAGATGTATATTAGGCTATACATTGTTTATTATATTTTAAAGATAGCCCTATCGATTGGTACCGGTAATGAAAGGAACTACGTACAACAACTGTGTAGGGGAGTAGAGTACAAGCTATTCTTTAGAGTTGGTGAAGAAAGGAACTGTTGCACTTAGTTCCGTTCAATTCCAAAAGTTGCATCACCTGACTTGACACTGGCTGTATTAATATGACAAATAAATGAATATGTATTTGCATGGAGGAAACCTTTTATAGATTTGTATGTTTGGTTCTATAATAATGATGTTGTTACTTACTTACTTATGGCTTTTAAGGAATCCAGAGGTTCATTGCCGCACTCACATAAGCTCACAATCGGTCCCTATCCTGAGCAAGATTAATCCAGTCTCTACAATCATATCACACCTCCCTCAAATCCATTTTAATATTATCCTCCTATCTACATCTCGGCCTCCCCAAAGGTCTTTTTCCCTCCGGCCTCCCAACTAACACTCTATATGCATTTCTGGATTCGCCCATACGTGCTACATGCCCTGCCCATCTCAAACGTCTGGATTTAATGTTCCTAACAATGTCAGGTGAAGAATACAATGCGTTCAGTTCTGCATTGTGTAACTTTCTCCCTCTTAAATTGATATTAAATGCTTTAAACAAAAAGCAAGAGAACTGTGTTTTATGCAAGGAGAATCACACCATTTCTGTTACACTCTACTTGCAGCTTGCTTCTTAGCAGGAGCATGCTCATGTAATTCACAATGTATCGTTGTTCCTTATGCAACATGTAACATAGCATTCATTCATCCATAGTTTTCTGCCAGGTCTTTCACTGCAAACCCAGCATTCTCCAAAATATCCTATTTTCTGCATTCCTCTTTGCCGCTCGCCAATATGATCCATAAATCTTAACCCTAGGATGCAAAATGGAGATCCCCAGGATCTTTAGTACTTTTCAATGAATTTAAATTACGTGTTAAATGATATCCATCTGTTTGCAATTTTTAATATGCTTTCAGATGTCTTTTGTATCAACGGCACTCAAATAAGCTTTCTAAAGAACTTAAATTAATGTAGTGACAAGGCATTTTTATCATATAATATTAATTATAAATATAGGTTACTAACTCACTACCACAGAAATCAAATAAAACATAAGTCTAAACGACATGAATATCGTACTCGAAGACAAAAGTCTACTTTCCCATTAATTGAGCCTAAATGTCATACAAGTGCAGCTCTTAAACATGATGCTAGTTTCGGCCCAAGACTTTATAATAAAATTACAAACCATTTTCCACATTTGAAATATTTTAAAATTGAAGCTTTTAAAAAAAGAAATTTTTAAAATTATTCATGATATATAATATGTGTGTATTTTTTTACTTTTTATTTCTGTCGACTATATTCATGTTTTTATTGAATATCACTGGCTTCTGTCTGATTGTCAATTTATATTAAATGCGTTTTTTTCTCTTTTTTTTTTTCTCTTGTGTGTTATTTATTAGTTAGAATTAAGTTACTTACTGTAGCCTATTTAATAAACTGTCCTTGTAAATGTTATGCTATATTATTGACTAAGACCACACCATACACGAGCCTGGCTCTTACAGTAGTGGCTAGAAATATTTTTGTTTTATGATTTTAATTTGTACTCACTAGCTAGCTAGTTAAATAAACAAATTGGGTAATACATTTGTTTCATTTTGAGCTAGACATTGTTATTTAATAAATGTGTTGACTGTGTTAAGTTTCTCATAGTCCCAAGAGAAGAAAATTCATATTTACTCCATTAATTATACAAGGGGTCTTAGGGACCCCATTATGCATTACTGTATATTCCAACTGTCATGGATCCTAGGGTCAATGTCGTCTAACATCTGAATATCTTCTTCTGTCCCGAATTCTTCTCCCGTTAACATACAAAGAAAACAAATAAAATAACTCTTAATAATGCAACATGCACAATCATATTTAATTTATTTCATACACATCATAACCTTCAAACATCCAATTATAACCACATAACCAGCAAGCATTTAAACATTTTACGTACTGGCAATTATATTGATTTTATGAATCTCCTGTTATCTTTTTAAGTTGGTTATTTAACGATTGATCAAATTAGTGATAGTGGAATGGTATTTGGCGAGATGAGGCTGAGGATTCCCCATACATTACCTGAAATTCGTCTTATGGTTGGAAAAAACATCGGAAAAAACTCAATTAGCTGATCAGTACAAGCAGGAATCGAACCCAACCTCGCGTGCACCTTTGGATCAGCAGACTCAGCTAAGCTGGTGGCTGGGAATAGTTCTATGCGCATATTTGATTATATAATATAGTCCTCATGAAATCAGTAAATGTGACCCATTGCATGGAAAGGGACCTAAAGTCGTAAAAGAAAATTTTACAGGAGAACAAAATAAGGAGTTTGCGGTGTAAAAACTGCATTTCTATGTCTTGACATCTTGCGCTACGTGTAGGCTTTTTTTACATACTAAACTAAGACACAGTTTTATTATTTGCCATAAAATCGCGCAAAATGAGTTTTACCGACTGAATGCTGAAAGCAGAAAAGGGACCCAAAGTCATTTATGGGATAATAACATTGCCGATTTTAGGTCCCTTTCATTTTGCACTATAATCAGCTATTGGAATTGTCCTTGATTTAATGTCATGGAGAAGGAAATTAATATAGAAGGTTTAAGTGGCGAATTTCAAACTTTTTATACTGATTATTTTACATCACGTGACAGTGAAAGTGAAACAGAAAGTGACATGGAGAAAGAAAAATCTGATGGCCAGGTAGAAGACATTGTTTCAATTATTTTAAGTTCTTTATGTTTTGTGTATGTATTTCATATCAATTCTATACTGTAACTCAATGTTTAATGTGTGTGCTGCATTTCACATTAATTTGTTCATGTTCACTTTACGTTCAACTCTTTTTTGCAGAAAAATTTACTTCTATATTATCAATCAAACACAGCTTGCAACATACTAATACATAAATAAGCAATGTTAATGCTATTTTCACCTTCTTATTTCATGTATAACTCATAATAAATCTTTCTTGTAGTTGCTAAGAAAACAAGTGAAAACCTTAATTGCATTTTTCTCGAAAAGTACATAATGTAATTTCAATATTCAATAAGTAATATATAAAAAAAACTACAGCAACTAAAACCATGATTTTTTAAGTGTTCAGTATTTCTTCCTCTTTTTGAAACCACAAAAAAACAAAAAAATGAAAAATCCTACTTCAGGTCCCATTTCCTGCAACTGGTCACGAGTAAGTATCCAAATACATTGAAGAGCAGCACCAATAGGCAAAAGTTCAGTTTCAAGACTGGAGGAAGATGAAGATGCTATGTTGTTGTTGTTTTCTAATGCCAGGCGTTTGACAATAAAGTCATTTGACCTCTTGCACTCCAATATTTTTCAAAGATATTATCATGGTCAGCCACTGAAGCACAGATTTTGAGGTGTTCCGAATCCATTTCTTGGTTTGAGTTGCACAATGGGCAGTTAGGGGACTGATATATTCCAATTCTATGCAGGTGTTTGGCCAAACAATCATGGCCTGTTGCCAATGTAAATGCAGCTACAGACGATTTTCTGAAATTAGCAAGTTGTAGCCGATTTAAGTGAACACCATATTTTAACGTTTTGGTGGCTATTTCATTCACACACAACCCCCAGAATGTCTGGAGGACCACACCTGCTGTTGGTCGACGGGTCCATTGGACCTAGCTGGGAGATCTTGTTGATCACCAGCTTTCCCTCCTTAAGCCACTGGAGGACGATTTTAGTGCCACAGCAGGTCAGCACTAGGAACAGAAAAGAAGAAAGAGAAGGAAGGAATGGGAAATGAACCCCTAGGCCTCGAATGCTCTAATGCCATCGGGGTCGAAGAAAGTAAGAGTTCAGTCAGAGGACTGGGTAGGAAAGGGTAGGATAGGATGAAGATGCTATGAAGTAACTTTCTTGATATATTATTTTTTGTTACAATAATTAAACACAGTTCCTAGGAAAAAAACTGCGTGTATTGAAAATTTTATTTCTAAAAGTAGAAAACGAAAACATTTACGCATTCATTGTATAAATCCTTCTGGAAACAAGTTAAGGAGGCTGATGAGTGGCGACTTACGTAGGTCATTCTTATTTTCTGTACTGATGTTATGAATGTATTTTATTTCTTGAGAAATAACTAGATCTATATAAAACAAAAGTAGGGAAAGTATATGAAATGGTGAGAATGAGATAGTCGAAAGCCACACTTTTAACAAAAATGTTTTTTTTTTTTTTTGTGAGAGTTCATTTCTTACACATATGAAGGGTACACGGGAAAAACGATCAAGGTCCATCAACAATCGAAATTGAGTTAATAGTGTTATCTTATAGTGGAAAGAAAGTACTATCATGTGGTCTAGCTAGTAATAATAAATAATCGTTCTTGACATTCCACTACGTCAATTTCTATTAAATACACACATAACAAAGTATTAAGTGCTTAAACTTTAAATTTCGTTTTTCTCGAAACTTTCTAAAATGGAACTTGATCGTTATTCCCGTGTACCCTTCATATGGGGAAGCTACTATTCAAATATTATAGAAGTTACTCAACAAATGTCGTAAGTATATGCTGAAGAAATTATGATAGTGCACCTAATAACATTGGACTCTGAACATTTAATACGCTCTCCTGTAAAATTTTGTCTGTGTGGCTTAGGACTGTATCATTCCCATCCCTTCATATATCTGCAAGGGGTGTAAAATAGACCACCTCCTCGTGGTGCACCCTGGATAACACAAAATGTGGAGATGAATAAATACTCCAGAGTAATAGTCGCACATCTGGAGAAAGAAATGGACGAACATCACCTGAACAACTGTATCACTGTCAAACAAGAAGATTCTAACACATTGCAAGGATCAGTATTTGGTGCTTTCGAAACACAAATTTACAAGCATCTGTTCTATATGCACTGGATATTAAACAAGTACTTTTCTTTTGAAAAATAAAAATGATTCTGCTGTCCAAAACTTCATTGACCTAACTGCGCAAGAGTCAACCAAGTTTGTGAGTAATACAGGCATTCAATACGTTCCTTCCAATTCAAGTGGTAAACAATTTTAAGAATAAGAGTCAGAAATGTGACTGCATTTAATTTATCTATATTGAGTGACACTTTATTTGCTTTAAGCCAGGAAATCAGCCAGTTTATAAATTGGCCCAGGTTCGGGCTCAGGGCACAAAATGTTGGGGGCACAAGACATCATTTTTATTACTACCTAGGCATTATGGAATATAAACTGACGTGATGAACATTAAATTCTAGCAGTGATTTGGAACATGGCCTGTGCAAATGTTGGCTACATTGTTGGTAATTAGCCGAAATAGTTGCAGCTGTTCCCTTTTGTTTTTGTAACTCAATGCAAAAATCAAATGCCAGTACCCGTTTGGAGACTCAGGGTCTTGAGAACAAGATAAAGAAATATGAAACTACTCTTCTATCTCTATTCTGGAATGACACATTGGAAAGGAATGATAAAATTAACAAAATCCTTTGGGAGAAAACTATTTAATTTGTTCAAAACAACCAAACCAATTCAGACCCTGCAGTCTCTATTTGCAAGAAAAAAAAAAAGAGAGAGAGAGATGGCTTTGAAGAGTTTGAGAAGGAGCATGGCTGTGAAACTCTAACTTACCCGAGAATCTGTAAATGCGAAGTTTTTACTTATGAACACTATCGAATAAAAGTAACCCTTCATGGGAGGGAGCATTTCAGATTGTGCATGTTCAGCAGGACCACTGATTCACTTCTTTCTAATTTAGAAAGAAAGAAAGAAAGAAAGAAAGAAAGAAAGAAAGAAAGAAAGAAAGAAAGAAAGAAAGAAAGAAAGAAAGAAAGAAAGAAAGAAAGAAAGCAAGAAAGAAAGAAAGAAAGCAAGAAAGAAAGCAAGAAAGAAAGAAAGCAAGAAAGAAAGAAAGAAAGCAAGCAAGCAAGAAAGAAAGAAAGCAAGAAAGAAAGAAAGCGAGAAAGAAAGCAAGAAAGAAAGAAAGAAAGCAAGAAAGAAAGAAAGCAAGAAAGAAAGAAAGAAAGAAAGCAAGAAAGAAAGAAAGCAAGAAAGAAAGAAAGCAAGAAAGAAAGAAAGCAAGAAAGCAAGAAAGAAAGAAAGAAAGTAAGAAAGAAAGCAAGAAAGAAAGAAAGAAAGAAAGAAAGAAAGGAAGAAAGAAAGCAAGAAAGAAAGCGAGAAAGAAAGCAAGAAAGAAAGAAAGAAAGAAAGAAAGCAAGAAAGAAAGCAAGAAAGAAAGCAAGAAAGAAAGAAAGCAAGAAAACAAGAAAGCAAGAAAGAAAGAAAACAAGAAAGCAAGAAAGAAAGAAAGCAAGCAAGAAAGAAAGAAAGCAAGCAAGAAAGAAAGAAAGCAAGAAAGAAAGAAAGAAAACAAGAAAGCAAGAAAGAAAGCAACAAAGAAAGAAAGCAAGAAAGAAAGAAAGAAAGAAAGAAAGAAAGAAAGAAAGAAGGAAAGAAACCAAGAAAGAAAGAAAGAAAGAAAGACTTATGGAACACTGGCAAAATGTTTCAATACTTTGTCACTGTTAGAATCGTCTGAAGAAGCAGTAAACAAAAATCTGGAGATTGAAGCAAACATGTTTGTCAAGTGCTATCCAGAAGATATTGATGATGGTTTTGCCAATGAGTGTCTTCATTTGAAGGTCTATGTTGAACTGAAAAGCTGAGAAACAATACCAGAGTTTTACTCTTGTATAATAAAACTGAAAAACTTCTGGAGTATACTACATTTCCAAATCTTGAAATTACATTGATAACGATGCTTTCCTTGCCAGTGACAAGTTGCACAGCAGAAAGAGGGTTTCTGTACTCAAAGTTTTAAAAACATAAGAAGGTTACGGTACTTCTGGGAGGTGAAAAACTAAACTGCCTGATTCTATGTGTTGTGAAAGAGACATTATTTTTAAAATTGACTTTTCAGAAATTGTGACACGTAAATGGAAAAGGCTGTAAGTGCCAAATATGATATGATCGTTTTTCACTTGAAACCATTCTATGTGCTGTTGCTGTTGAACTACTGCTAATTAATTCTCACATGCATGAAGGTTGTCTCAATTTTTATAAAATTTCCAAAATGAAAGTGCGTGTTTCTATCCCTTTTTTTTTTTTATGGTTAATGAACATTTTTGTGTTTGGCACTTTCAGCCTTTTCCATTTACATTCCAAAATAATTACTAAAAAATTTGCTCAGGAGAAATTCAGGAAAAAATTCTTGCTCTAAATGTACATACCTGGCAGATATCTAACTTAATACAGTAGAATCCCTTTTATCTGGCACAAAGAAACCAGGCTAGTTCCGGATACGAGATTTTGCCGGATAATTGAATAACTACTGGTAAGTACAAAAAAAAAGTTCGTATTTCATGGTGCCAAATGTTAAAACTCCAGCCATGTGAAGCTTATTTCTCTATTACTTGCTTAAAACTGAATGAACATAAAAACTGTTTGGATTTTCCTTATTAAAACCAGGGGCGTATTTTCGGGGCTACCGGTGGTAGCCCAAGGAAATTACAAAAGAAAAAGTTTATAATATAACATAATGTAATAATTTTGTATTATTAGTTTTACCATAGTAATTAAAATTAAGGTAATTGTTTGATATATTTTGTGTAATAATAGGGTCAGCGGTAGCCCAAACCCTTTAACCAGTATACGCCACTGATTAAAACACATCACACAAATAATACATTAATTTTAGACTCGAATATTCACTGAAAATTAAAGTTCGTGCAAACTCCATAATGTGGCAACACTGACGGACGGAACATAACTAAATAAACATAAAAACTGTGTGGATTTTTTTTATTAAAACTCATCACACAGCACAAATAATACACTAATTTTAGGTTCTAATATTCACTGAAAATGAAAGTTCGTACGAACTTCTTAATGTGTCAAAACTGACGGCCCAGACTGTGGCAATGTGGCAGATTTAAACTTTTTTTTTTTTTTGGCCCAGCTAAAAGTGCCGTTGTTTTGGTATTGCCGATTATTTGGGTGCCGGTTACGAGAGATTTTACTATACCTTTTATTTCTGTTACCCATCTTAATAATGATATGATGATTATTTTATTATTAGTTTCACTTCTTCTTCTTCTTCCTATCAAGGATGGGTAGATTCCATTCCGAGACTAATGGAATTGCGAAGCCCATGTTGTTTGTGGCCGACCAATATCTCGGCTGCCTTGGGGTTGATAAAACATGCTTGCCATGGGAAAAGATCGGGGGCAGCCGTTGTACATGCATATACCATTGTTGTTGATATGTTTGACTCGTTTCACTTAATATTTAATTTTTGTAATTCAACATATTAAGCTTGTCCAGTTTTGTATAACTGTAAAGAAGACACTAAACAATAGAATTATAAAAAAATTACTTTATTACTACCATTGCACACAGCATAACTTACAGTAGCGTGCAAATTAATCCGAACACGACATATTTTTACATTTTCTGTCATTTGTTGGCCTCACAGCTGCCCATACCGCTTTAATTGACATCTGTAGTACGTGTAATTCCATTGTTGAAGGTCTGTTGTCATTATTTTTTTTTATAATATGTGACATTTTGCCTGTCGTTTTGTACTTATAAGCATTTCAGTTGTGTTGAAGACTTAATACTGCAATCCTGTGTACATTCTGTCGTCTTCACAAATGGATACAACTCCACGAAAACGGTCTAAAATTATAACATTAGCAGAGCATTCTTCTATGACACAGAGGCAAATTGCTGCAGAATGTCACATCGGTTTGGCTACTGTTAATTCGATCATAAAACGATACAGGGTGACTGGATCCATCACACCCCAGAAAAAAGGAAACTGTGGCCAGAAAAGGAAGACTTCACCTGCAGATGATTGTTTAATTGTCAGGAAAAGTAAATTATATCCTAGACTAACTGCTGTCGACTTAACCCGCGAGTTAATGGCTACCACTGGGGCGAATATTCACGTCACAACAGTGCGGCGTAGGCTTTTGGAAGCTGGAGAAGGGCTCGTAAGCCTATTAAGAAGGAACTGCTAACCCCTGTTATGTGCAAAAAAATGCTTAATGTGGGCAAAATTACATCAACACTGGACAGTGAATGACTGGAAGAATGTACTTTTTTCCAATGACTCTCATTTCGAGGTCCACGGCCACTGTGTGTCTTAGGTAAGGAAAGGATCCGAAAAAGTAACAGCAGCTCATCTCCAACAAGCACCCAAATACCCCCCTAAAGTAATGTTTTGGGGTTGTTTTACACATGAAGGGCCTGGAGCATTAATACCTATCAAGGGAATGATGAATTCTGACAAATATATTCACTTATTGGAAACCAGAATCATACCCCAGCTGCAAAAATCATTTCCGGATGGCAGAGGTGTGTTCCAACAAGACCTGGCACCATGCCATACGTCTCGAAAAACTACAGAATTCTTCAACAAGAAGAATATTCAGGTACTCCCCTGGCCAGGCAACTCACCCGACATCAACCCCATTGAGAACTTGTGGTCAATTTGCAAAAGAAGAATGCAAAAAATGGATTGTTCTACAAAGGAGAAGATGATTTCTGCCCTCATTGGTGTATGGTTTCGCGATGAAGAAATGAAGAATATTTGTGGGAAATTAGTGGAATCCATGCCAAATCGTCTCAGAGCTGTTATTAGGAACAAGGGAGGCCACATAGATTACTGAGGTATGTCTTAGATCCTTTTTTTTTTTATCCTGTTTGAGTGTTTTTGCATAAGTAATTACGTTGTTTGGATTAATTTGCATGCTACTGTATATAATGGGTACGCACCATTTACAGTGCCCAGGGTACTCTGAACCCTAAATTCGGACTTGCCAGTAATGCTTATAGTGATTAAGTTATTAATACTACTAGGCTACATCTACTTCTAAATGGAAGTTTCGGCATAAGATTTCTATCGCTTGAATAAAACAAAAACTTTTACACATTTATATTTCTGTAATTTTTTACGGAAGAAGTTCTTAAAATATATTTTAAAGGGTTTGCAAGAAGTGGTTAAATTTACTGTTCACATCAGGAGAATTACAAACTCAGGCTCATTCTCAAGAGACTGGAAAAAAAAACAATTTTCATTATTAACATCTCCTGACATCCGTTAAATTTTATTCATATTAGTGTATACAGTAAAATCCCTCATATCCGGCATCCAAATAACCAGCAATACTAAAACAATGGCAGTTTTGGCTAGGCCAAAAAAAAAAAAAAAAAAAAGTCATCCATGTGAAAGGGAAGAGTCGAAGATGTGAATGATTTTCGTGGATCACACATGCCGCATATTGTTTACTCTTTACATTGTTCATGCGTGAAAACATAGGCAGAAAACTCCGTCATGTCCCTGGAGATAGGTAAGCTGCCACTTGGGCCTTGCAAACAATTTGCTGAGACGATATCTTTAAATTCATCACTTGAACTCGCCCGTTTGAAGGAGCGTTGGACGAGTCTAATAGGAAAGTGTGAAATTCTCTGTTCCTACAGTGCGTAAAAGTTTCATTCGAGTGAATGGATAGTATATATAAACAAGAAGATATTAGAGATATGTTAAAGAGGTTCAAATCATCGAGCACTACTTCATCTTCACAGTTGCGACGTTGGCTACACTGCTCTTCATGTCACATGGCTGCTATTTCAAAATGTCATAAGGTTACAAAAACGTTTAGTATTTTTAACGCTATTATGCATTACAATAAATTATGAACTGATGAATGTACTTTACCATATGCAGTACTAAAAATAAACATTGTACATATTTCAAAACTTTACTTTTAAATGTCTAAATATATGAAAATTACTAAATTTAAACATGAAAAAAAGTGTTTGTGCAGTACAGTATGTCTTTACATAACCTATAAGTTAAATGTATTCGCTATACTGGAGAATTAGCACGGCCACTTTGAACCGTGCCGTTACGTTTACCACCAAATTTAAGTAAATACACAATGTCACCAACATAAGAACATGACGTTGGTGTGTGGCGTAGTTGGCGGGAGAAATTTTTTCTCTCTGTCTACCTCCTTCGTTCTGAACATTATTGAGAGATAGCACCACTGTTAGCGACAATGTGTATTTGCGTAAATATTGCGAGTAAATTATGACGAGTGCCTTAGATGAGAGGCTCGGGACAGAAACAGTTTTGCTGTAGCGCATGCGCGGACCTCTCATGCAGTGGGAGCGTGATCCTTACTTGAATTTATTTTTGCGTGTACTTGCAGATAAAATGATTGAGATCCCTTCTTGCTCCGGTTACAGGCCTTGCATTTACGAAGGTTATGTTATGTTAGCTTAGATTAGGTTAGGTTAGCTTAGGTTAGGTTAGATTAGATTAGATTAGCTTTGGTTAGGTTAGATTAGCTTTGGTTAGGTTAGATTAGTTTTGGTTAGGTTAGCTTAGCTTTGGTTAGGTTAGGTTAGCTTTGGTTAGGTTAGGTTAGCTTTGGTTAGGTTAGCTTGATTTGATTCGTCCATGTAGTAGTTAAAATTATATAATATGACAGTTTTTGATTCGTAATATTGTTAAAAAATAATAGGCCTATAATGAAAGCGGTGAATAATTTCATGGTCCTTAAATTTTTTTTCGTAAAAGGCTAGGTATTTTTCGATAGGCCAGAAATAAAACAGCAACGCCGTCATAATTACGTACTTTACGCTTTGGCGAACATTAACCGGAAATTTACTTTCCGTCATTTTAATTGTATTCCGTGAAACACACCTTTTTTCCTGTTAATTTCCTTGTGATAACCTAGTTTATTATCTTATTACATCTTCATTTTCTTTTAATGCATTCAAAAAACCGCCGTTGTACTACATAAAACCTTGAACTAGACTAATGGAGTGAATTATTTAAGAATATAGTCGCGAATTTGACTACCACCATTTCGATTATATTTTGTTTGATACGGCTCGGTACGGCCCGGTGACTAGTGGCCAGCGAGTATAGTCGACTATCGATATTGGTCTGCCGTGCGTATTATCCAGTTGTTCCTATTTTCCAATTATCTGGCAAAATCAGTTATCCGGCACTGGCTTTGTCCCTCTGTTGTGGGATACGAGGAATTTTACTGTAAATACATTTCATAAACAAACTATTTACACATCATAATCTGCAAATCCATTTATCATACCCTTCCTGTATTTTCTCATATTAGCTGCATACTTTAAAAACACTTTAATCACTGGTAACTGCAAAAATATTACAATGAGCAGGACATGTGGTGTGCATGGATAACAACAAAAGTGTTAAGAAAACATGATTTATTTTGTAAATGGTTAATACATGACTAATGGAGTCACTGACTACTAACAACAAAAACAGTAATAGGAAAATTGCAGCCAACTCAACACATCTTTATCCTGACTTCCCAGCAATGGTCAACTTCAGAGGAGTAGTGGAGGGCTGGAACTTTCTCAGGTGATGATGATCCATCTCTTCATTAAGATTACAGAGCATACAGTTAAATACTCCTCGTGGTCCTAGAAGATCAGCAGTTCCCATATTCCGCATTTCCACCGGACATGATATAGGCCTACTGGGCAAACACCTAAATTGCATTGGGATAATGCAATCTCCAAACTGTTAAGAAAACATACTCTGGAACATTAAAAAAGACAAGGAGTAAATGGAAGGCTAAGAATACAAAAGAATGCCTGGAGTGAGATGTTGGTAACTGGGAGGACCTAATAATGGATAGAATAGACAGGTGAAACTTTGTGGGATTGGTGCAGAGTCTAAGATGCTCCATTATTGCCATTTTATTGTACTTATTTCATAATACAGGTAAGATTATTATTATTCAAATGTCACACTTATTTTACTGATGGAAAAGGTTATTGGGAAATGTGCAATGGATCGAATAAAAAGAAACTACAAATATTTACTTTGCCACACAGCTCGAACCTTTATTCAGGTGGGACACATCATAAGAACAATCATTCTATTTAAAATTTAATAGTATGGTCTCAGATCTGAAACAGTGTAATGTAACTAAACCCCTTGCAAATTACTGCAGAAAAACTTCTACGATTAACATTTGTACATATACATATTTATATATCAAGCACCAAGATGCCTTTTTCTAAGTTTCATATCTAACCATACCTAACAAATGCCTTTCCAAAGTATAAGATCTGATCTAGTCTTTGGAATAATTAAAGTCAAACTCAGATACATGTAGTGAAAGCCTGATAAGGGATATGACAATGAAAATGATCTTGAGACAGTCCTTATGCAGATGGAAGAAAGACAGTACACATAATATTTATAATTCGAATTTGCAATAATCTCGTTTCTGATCCAATCAGAATTTCACTTTTTGAGTCAGTCTACATCTAACAGAATTTAAAAACAAAACTCTATTTAGTCGAGATCTAACTCACCATATTTAAAAAGGAAAATGATCTTCATAAAACTTTTATTAGCAAGAGATGAAATTTCGGTGTGCAGAATCTATACAAATACCACTCAAAGGGTTATAAGTACAGACCCAGAAAAACAAAATTCAGGTGGCCCAAATTTTGTTTTTGGGTCTGTACCGCGAATGCTTTCATGCTGTAAAATACAAATTTATATTTAAAAGGTGCTAGTGAGCAAATTTTAAAAGTAGCTAACACTCAATAAAAAGAAAAGAAAATAAACTTTGAATATTATTATAATATAATGTGGTGTTATGGCATAAGCTGAAATTCTTCTTATTTTACAGGAGAACAGTTTTAAAGTTGATTCTTCCAGAAAAAATCAGGGATACATTAGAAGGAATTGTTTTTTATTAGTTTTAGTGTTAGTTACTAATGAGAGTAGACATACTATGTTTTGCAATAGCTTTAAAGCAACATTTGCAACATATCTATACAACAAAATATTTTTGCTGAAATTGTACATATCAGCTTCTGCCATATTCTTAGGTAATATTCATTTGTTTTACTAAAAGAATGATGATCACTGCATATTTGCAAAGAGCAAATGCAGCACAGATTAACTATTTTTGAGAAATAATTTTGCTGCTCTATGTGAGGTGATTTCTGAATTAAAAACAAAAAAACAGTGTACCGTACATAACACATGTTACATTAAAATTAAGCTACGTAAGAAATGATTTTTTTCTTGTAAATTATTTTAACTAAACATTTTATTTTAAAAATATGTTCAATTTATTACTACATTATTCGCAAACAGTGCAAAATCAATTCCTAGTGACTACATTATTCGCAAACAGTGCAAAATCAATTCCTAGTGAACATTATAATAATAAAATTATACTGAGAACATAACCTATATTACATTTCCGTTAAAAGCAAGATACTACACGTAGTTTTATAACAATTATGTAACAACTTATGAATGCTGTAACTTACATATTTGTTTTGCATTCGTCCAATAATATAATTTGTAGTTTTGTTCATTTGTGTATTTAGAATTACCGGTATAACAAAAAGTATCCAATAGACTGAATAGGCCTAAACTTTAGCATAACAGTTCTTTGAAGTCTGAAATAAAAGAAAGGCGAAATTTTGTGACTTATTTTCTGAGTTTTAAACTACATGGTAAAAGAAACCATAATGAATACCATATTTTAAATACCTTAATTCTTGTGCATACACAAACTATTTCACAAACTTGATTATTACGATTCAATCAACGAACATAATCCAAAAGGGACAGATTTTGCAACATGCCTGAAAATAAGTTAATTTGATTATGTAGCACCGTGCTATGAGTAGAAAAAAAGAATATCACATGTACTTATTGAAAGACATGTAATTTGAGTTTACACTACTTTGTTCTTTATTTATTGCAATACTTAGGCCCAGTTGCAGAAACACCGATCAAATATGATTGGCGATCAGGGAGGGTTTGATTGGCCATCAGTTCTATTTCTGTTGCAGAAAGAACAATCAGTATTTGATCGGAGATCAATCTTCCATCAGATTTGATCAACAGATTTTTGCTGGTTAAGTGACTGATCACTGATCAAGTATTTATGTTGTTCTCTTCATAGTGCAGTTACTGTAATGTATATAGTAAATAGTTATAGCGTAACAATATTGTTTTCGACATAATGGATTCTTCTGATGAAGAAACTTTAGAATGAAGGAAATATTATTAAAAAGAAGACATTTCCGTGATAGACATTAATTGTTTTTATGTATAATGACAGAGAATTTGAGCAAAGATTTAGGTTAAGTAAGGATTCGTGTGTTTTGTTACTTTCAAAAATTGAAACAAATATATGCGGACAGACAAATCGAAACCTTCCACTTTCTCGTATGAACCAAGTTCTAATATCGATGAGATTTTATGCTGTTGGAATTTTTCAGGCGGTCTTGGGTTATCTTGTTAGGGTCCACAAATTAACTATTTGCCGAGTAGTTAGAAATGTTACGTATGCAATTGTTTTGTTATGGCAGGGTCTCATAAATCCCCAAACTTCAAACAGGTAACGATTTGAAATCCGGAGAGAATTTTCGGCCATGTCAGGTTTTCCAAGAGTAATTGGTGTATAGACTGCTCACATCCCCATCCAGTCACCTGGTGGAAATGTTGCCGAACTTTATCGAAATAGAAAAGGTTTCTTTTCTGTGAATGTACAGGCAATATGTAGTCTACACCATCATTGAAATTCTGGAATGTTGTAGCCCGTTGGCATGGTTCTACATATGACAGCACAATATTTTTAATGATTATGTTACGAGCTCAATTTGTAAATAGAGAGATGGAAATGGAATTATTTTGGGCTATGGAGGCTATGCTTGTTCCAATTTCTTGTCAACTCCTCTAGCAAATCCCACAACAGAAACCCTCTCATGTTTTCTGTTTGCTTCATTTTTTTCACTATATTTTAGTCTATATAGAAATAGAATCCGCCTGTTTCATTTCTACAAAAAGCAACAAAACAACAGAGCATTCACTTATTTTCTTATTCACCGCCCACTTGATGCATTCGTTTTGCGACTTTTAAAGAGCATCAAATCGGCTGTGGTTGCTAAATAGCGCTGTTGTCAAATGCACTTCTTTCTCAAATCAGCAATTAGTAAATTGAGACAAGTTGATTGGAGATTCACGTTTGTGCAACGCAATGAACAATCAAATAAATCAGACATCAACTGATTGGTGATCAGGGACTGATTTGATTTGCATTTCTGCAACCGGGCCTTAAGGAATAAATTAACAAAACAGTACTGAAACTTAACAAAAAAAAAAGGTTTCTCACATAAAACTGAAATTTCGCAACCTAACAGAGCCAAGTTACGTGAAATATTCCTGTGTTCATTTTGATATACCACAAAGAATGTTTTTAAACATATGTAGCTATACCACAAAATACAATCAGTATTGTTTCATATGGTTTTATTTAATTATATGACTTAGCACACTTTTTAAGTGGAGGAAAAAATTTGTTAAAGATTATCTATAACAGACTTTCACTATATTTATCTTCATGTTGCTAATGTTTACATAAGTTTAAGCACCATATGTAGTATTGCTGGAGAGCAACAAGAATAATGTGGCAAAGAATATAATGGGAAAGTAAAACGTCAGTATTAAATTAAAACAACAATATCCAATCAAAACGTCTCAACATTTCAACTTCTAATGTCTATAACTACCATAATAAAACATTTGAAAAAATTCAATAATTTTAAGGGGTTATTACCAAGTTATAATGGTCACATTTCACCATTTTGCAAACATCTGAAGACCATTTTTTAAATACAAATTAGAAAACTGTGAAAAAAAGAAGAGAGAAAAGTAATATAGAATATATGGAAATTATTTTCTAAAAAATGTCATTTTGGGCAAAACATAGTATAAGAAAACACAAGTATTATATTTAATTATATTTTTGTTTTCCGAAAACCATTATGTATTGACGACTTGCTGAATTTCCACTGTTATTCAGACACACACTCTATAAGCAGATTATATCCTTCACATGACAATACAGAAAATATTTGCTGTCACAACAAGTGAGAGTTTAAATGTAAACAAACACCTGGAAACAATGTTCTAAATTAAAACAAAAGTTGTTAGGTATTTAAGTTTGTTCTTGTGCAAATAAAACAATCCAAGTCATTCATCAATCTTTTCGCAATTTATAAATAAATATCTTCACTTCATTAGTGAGCAATTGAAATGAGTGTTACTACACTTACAAGAAACATACTGTTTGAAAATATACATCTTATAATGTATTCAATGAACATGTTCGTTATGTTCATTTTCAACATTTAATATTTTAAAAACATTACACATAAAGTTATATTTTGTAATCATTCCAAATATATAGACAAATGGCCAGAGTTTAATTTCAGTTATTTCATCTTGTTAAAACATTTTAATTCTATGCACTCCTATATGTTTAAACGATGAACATAGTTATTCCAAGAGAAGATTGTAAGTCCAGATTGATTTATTTATTCCAGTTAATTATCTTTTAGAAATCACTAGGGCTAGGATTTTTATCCCTAAAAATCGCCAAAATATGCAGTATCAAATATGCACTTAAGACTTTAAAATTCCAGAAATATGCTCTGAAATATAAAAAACATGCCATAACAAATTTAAATATTTCTTATAGTTTACTTTGGAGGTATAAGCTATACCTAGAATGACAACCAGAAGAGAAAAAGAGTGAAAAAAAGGGATTTCAAAGCATATAAATCTCATTCAAAACAGAAAATGTTAACTTTTTTTTCATAAACTTTCATTGTATCTATATTATGAAACCTGAGTTGCAATGTACAATGAATACTCTGTGCAAATTTTCAAATGAAAGTGATAGTCTATTGTCAGTTAACAAAGCTCTGTACATAGAAACACTTTTTCTACTTCTACAGATAAAATGGGATCAAATTTAAAATGAACATTATCGCTTGACTCTAATTCTCTTGCTCTTTCTCACACACACCCTCCTCTTTCTAAAATTTGGCAACAAAGTGGCTTTCCCTACTTCCACATCCAGTTGCTTCAAGTAAGATGTCTAGCCACCCCTTTCTCTACATGCGTGAAAACAATAGACAAATATTTGTCGTGACCATTTAGGGTCACGACCATTTTGGACAGTTCACAGAATAGGAGAGGAAGGAAATATTAATATTTTACCAGAAGGAAATGAAAGAACATAATTCTAAGAAATTAAAATAACGAAGAGAACCAACATTGCATATTGATAAACGCATAAAAAGTTTCAAAAAGTAAAAAATTTGCTGAATATGACCAATAGATCATTAAAATATGCTCTATTAGGATAAAATTGTCAAATATGCACAAATATGCTCTAACAAAGTATTTTAGTTTAATTAGTTTTTTTTATAAATTAGATTTCTGAATACTTTAGCAACTAATAGACTTTATATAAAAAAATATATGCTAAATCATGAAAATCCTAGCCCTGGAAATGACTATTTATACTATGCACTGAAGAAAGAAAAATCCTGTCTTTTGAGACATGGTATTAGCATCACATTAAAAAAGATGTACCTAAATCTTTGTAGCTATCTACAAATTCCGTGTTACTCCCAACAATTTAATGCTTTCTGTCACAATGACGGAATAGAGAATAAAATATATTATTCGGCTTAATTCTTATGTATTAAATATGGAACAGTAAGTTGATATGACATTTCTGAATCTTCTTAATTCATGGCATAGTAAAAATCCATTAAATGACACATTTACTGCTGTATTTCTATTTTAATTGTGTTAAATGTTAAAACAGGTATTCACTGAACAATGAAATATATTTCATTTTTACTGAAAACCCTGGAATAAACATAGCCTACAATTTTCGTACAAAAAATTTTGATTATTTTTTTATTTCTGTAAATTGTAAAACACTTCCTTCGGTTTCCAAACCTCAATAAAATTATTATACTTTTTAGAAAGTTTCATCTTAGTTCTTATTATGGGCACAGTTACAATCAACTTGAACTAATTAAAGACCAAAGAAAAGTTCCTTGTATTAAAAATGTAATTTTGATTTTCCTTTTGTTACTTTCATAATAGTAATTTATAGTTTAAGAGAGTAAAATTACATTTTGTGCATGAGTGGAAAGTTTAGCACTTGAGGCAAAGCTGAGGATGATAATTTCCACGAGCGCATAAAATCTGTTTACTCTCGTTGCTATACATTATTTTATCCATTACTGGTATCTAAATTTAATTTTCAATTTTACACATTTTCTTTATAATGTGTTGTTTGTGAAGAAGTTATAAATGAATGAATGTATGAATTTTATTGTTGCTAATGTGTTGGTTATCAAGGAGAGAGTGATTTTTTGTATTTTAATTCACTGCTCTGAATAAATAAAGCCCTTGTTTGAGTTGCTAAGGATAGTAAAACAAAGACCATATTTTTAGATATCAGTTATGGATAAAATTAATTTAATTTTCTTTATTTTCTGTGTTTATATACATACTACAAATCAACGGGTTTACAGACTCTGGGACAGTATTATAAGTAAGTACACTTCATTATATTTTAGAGTTTGATTATTGTTTATTTATACAAAAAACTGTTTAAAGACTTGGCCACTGACACCAATGCAAACATGATAGCAATCCACCATATTCAACAGCTTTACTTCTGCATTAAAAGATTTATAAAATATAAAACATAATACAATGAATTTACAACACTATGAGAATTTAATTGCAGATAATGCACAACGTGTATTGTTTGATCACTTTAACTTTACAACGTATTATTTTCTGTGGCAAGTTGATGTTTCAGACTGCATGTACCTCTATAACAGAAATGTATTTGTTTTGGTCTACAGTACATTCCTTCGGAGTATGTAAAACCCATTAATTTACATTCTGTATATGAACATGGTCCCATGTTACTGATTATTTATTATAGGCTACAGTTTGAATGTCAAAAACGAATTAGCAACGAAAACAAAAAGAATCTGTACACTTTAACAGCAAAAAATTATTTATTTATTTGTGCCCTTGTATTTGATGACGTAGTAAACAAATAACTCTCACTTCTCAAGTCTTGATGCATTATACAATAGATAATAGTAAAGTTCACTTTACTCATATTAACGAAGTATACATGATAGAACCAATGTCCCCTCTGAGCTATTCCCACATGCAGCTTATCAGCGCACATAAAATTTGTACTGCGCACCTACAATAAAATGAAAAAGAATTAAATCAATATGAAGATAACAATGTTTAAATATACCATGTGCATTTCAAACTATAGTAGGCTACATAGGGAATTAATATTGCCATAAGAAATTCATGTATAAAAAATTGAAAGCGGAATTTCATGTAGCTGGCCATGTGTAAAAAATTCGAAGGCCTTGTAGAAAAGAAGACTATCTACTGATTATTGTCAACTCATCATACATAGATCCTTTGACAACATTATTATCAGTTTTATGTTAAGTGATTCAAATTAAAAATGATATCATGATGTTACTATTATAATTTCAGTTGTGTATTTCATTTTAAACATTTTTTTGTCATTAGGATACATAACTCTTTTTCCTTAAAGAATTGTTTCCATACAATTCAATAAATAAAATATTTTCTTGTGTAGTGTAATAATCCATTGTTTGAAGATTAATGCCATCAAACAGAATTTTAGTTGGCAACAATCAGTAGATAATTTTCCTTTCTACAAGGCCTACTAATTTATTATACATTGCCAACTAGATGAAATATCACTTTCAATTTTTTATACATGTATTCTTATGGCAATATTAATTCCCTAGTTTGAAACACGCATGTATATACATTTCAAAACTGAAAACACAATTGCAGGCATGCATAGATAATGCTGACTTCGTAAGATCGTTGAAAGAAGAACTACAAAACAAATTAGAGAGATATAAAAACTTGAAGAAGAAAATGAATCTCTGAAGAATGCCCTTAAAACACAGGATACTGGAATGAACGATTTGAAGGTAAATATAGATGTGCTTCTTAAATACATCATGCAACTTAATTAACACAAGGAAGAAAAAGAGAGGAGAAAACGTGAATTTCAACGATATCAGGAAATGTTCTTGAAGAGTACTCCTACACCAAGTAAACGCGAGTATGAGGTAACCAGACTAGAAGATGAAATAAACAGTAAGCATAGGTTAATGATGAACTTCTAAATGAAGAACTACAACAATTAACTATTTCCAATCATTTCAGGTTTGCAGTAGATCAGTTTAGTGCCCAAAATGTTTTTAAATATGGGAGACAAAAATGGATAAGATTAAAATGTTTTTACATACAAGACAAAAAAACTAGAGGGAACACTGACTAACATGCAACTTTATGTGACATAATACATATTTTTAACGTATTAAATTTATTAACTTCTTTCAATCTTAAGGTTTTAAGATCGCATGGAAATTTATAAAGCTAAATGTTTCCTTATCACCATTTAAAATTGAAATTATGTAGGCATATTGATTTCCAGTGATAGATGTTACAAAAATAGGTTATCTTCTTGATTATTGATGAAATTTGATCTTTTACATTCTATAATCTGAACCAGTGGTTTAGTTGGATGGAACAGTGTTCTGGGAAATAAAAATGTATACATGTCGGAAACGTGACGTGCCAAACTTGATACCTACCAGTACTGGTAATACAAGTCTAGTTGACAATTACTAAGCTTATAAGGTGAGTTATTATAAACATTATTTTCCAACCAAATCACTGATCTGAACAGTAAATAGATGAAAAAATTAGGCTTATTGCGAGATTCTAAATTGTTACCGGTATATTTATAAAACAGATTAAACTGAATAGAAAATGAATGCTCCTCTTTTTATCGCCAATATGTGCGGTAAGCACAAAAACTATCTTGAAATCTGGAATACATATATAGTGCAATAATTATGTTTATATTCTGGCTATTTTTTTTTTCAAGGAAATATTACGAGTTTTAAAGTTGTAGATGTTTATAAAAGTATAAACGAGTTTTGACATACACATCTATATGTGACCTGACATTAAGGGATAAAATTTTCAAATTATACTACTGTAACAATATTATAAATCAAAACTTCACTGTTAGTGATAATTGTGAATTATGAATGTCTTGTGTCAGTGTTAACAGTGAGTATGCTCATGTAAGGATAAAGAATTGAGGTATTGTATGGCTTCTAAAGAGCAACTGGAAATTCATCAAGTAATACAACTGCAAGTGCAAATAATGGTACATGAGATCATGAAACAAACGCGATCATATCTTACCAACACTGTACTTATAAAATGCTCCATAATAACTACTATTTATTATTAATATTATGTAATAATTCATTATCCCCTTTGTGTCTCAAAACTTACAAGATAATGTCATGTTAGAAAAGAATATTAAAACCAGAGGTCGACTCCTGTGTATATACAATTTTCCTACTTACTGGTGCAAATGTACAGCACACTCATAACCACGGTACAACTGTACAGAACAAATGGAGTTGTGGCGACGGGAATATCTGCAACTTCACATACCTAAGAAAAAGTTTACATTTCTTTTAATAAATACAATCATTGATAGGTCTTGCAGATTGTGCAAACAAGGAAAGATGCATTTATTTTTTTTATTTGCAACTGCATCTTCAGATCAAAATGAACAGTAATAAACATTGTGGAAATACAATACAAGCTTTATAGGCTATTGTAAGCCATTCGCACACGTAGCTATTGGAGCTCTATGCACACAAGCACTTTGCGGTCCTTTGTTAAGCCGGGTCGTCAATGTCTGTTCTTATCGTCTAAAACATCCTACATCGAAACAGCTCATCCACCAAAGATTCATAAAGCACGAGGCCTTCCTCACTGGGTGTGCCACGTGCGCTACGGGTCGTATTCATAAACGAGACTTTGGATGAAGACTTCCCAAAGTCGACTTTCGTCGTAAAGTTTAACTTTGTTAAAAGTCCTATTCATAGACAATACTTCTGAGACTTTGACTTTGGTAAGTCGAGATTTGACAATCTTGTTCTAATGTTGGCAATCACAATCACTGCCTTCTAAACGAATTAAATTAATAGATATTTGAAACAGAGTAGGCATTGCCACAATCAAAGCCATCTTTTGAGTCACAAATGAATGAAACAATTGAACATCGGTACATGTTAAGCAATTGTTAACCGTTCTTGCAGCTTTACATAATAATAATATTATTCGAGGGCTTATTGTGAAACTAACGTAAGTACAAAAATTGACATTTTTAGTTCTTTACACCAATCAATAATAATTTGTTCTACCTGGTCACAAAAAATCGTAACTCAGTTCGAACAGTCTTGTATATAACACAATTCATAACTACAAAACGTGATGGTATAGTTTATCTGAAATAGTATTGTCTGTTAAGAATTTTGTTGTGAATAAAACATCTATTGCAGTTACGTTAGTTTCACATTAAGCCCTGAAATTATACCATTGTAAAATAATTTTGTTGTGAAGATATGGAAGATAAGATTCTACCAATGACAGACTATGAAAGAGACATATTATCCAGCTGACAGTTGGCAGAGTTAGTCCCTACATGTCTGCAGAAACTACTTAAAATTATATGAAATAAATATGCAGAAAACATTATTATGACGACCGCAAGGATTATAAATTAACTGCATATCCAACTGTATAATCTATCCTCTATAGAATTAAATAGTAAGAATCAATATTAAGCTATTAATCCTTACCTATAGCTTAAAATCGCGATGAAATAAGTTGTAATATTTTTGGTGGAATACATAATCCTCTTTGTTTATTCATCAATGAAAGTTGAAACATGACGAGGATATTTAATACTGTCTGTTTATCAAATCTGTGCCTTGATTTGAGTTTATAATCTATAATAACACGCTAAGGAACATGGGCAGCTTTAATAATCCCCTGGATGTCTTCAATATTCTCGGCAAATTCAACAATTTCCCAAATATCAGTCATTTTCCTTTTGTCCACGAACGAAAGTCAAAGTCTAGATTTTCGGCGACTTCGAAGTAAAGTCATGATTGAAGTTTACGTTCCTCAAAGTGTCGACTGTGAATAGGAAAATGGTGACTTTGTACTTTCCAAAGTCTCGTCTATGAATACGACCCTACATCATATTATATAAATAATCATTTAACATGTAACACTGGAGTTGGCATTCTTAAATGGATGTCATCTGACAGCAGAGACACAAATAAAAATACCAACATTACACCCGTACAAAGAAACTTAAAAGATAAATCGGTCAAGTTCGCTAAAATGGCAGTTCTGTTTCTACGGAAGACCAAGATTTCTACATTTTGTTTGCCTACTCAGATATTAAAATCTTACTACCAATAAATATTTCAGTTTCCAAAAGTAGAAACTACTGCAAATCTGCCTGCTATAATTTTCTTTAAATTGAAATAGTCGAGTAATTAAACATGGTATCAAAAAGTATAAGCATTATTAATTTCTAATTACTGAATTTGTTTCTTCAAACTGGACAGCTCATGTTACAATGTTAGGTATGTGTAATAATGTTTTACAATGCCTGAACTTATAAAAAATACATACAAAACAATTCTATAGCTTGGTGATCCAAGACTAGCTAATGGAACATGTTGTCACATTACCCACACAACACAACATACTGACAACCACTCTTTAGAAACACTGATGTTGATGATGATGACGACGACGACGACGATGGCGATGACGACAACGATGATGACGCTGTGTCTTCTCTGTTATTTTAATTTGGTGTTCAGCAAAAGAATGTGGACACAAAGATGAAAATATTTATCTTACTTTTTTTTTGTAGTAAAAGTGCATGAATTATTTTCTATTTATCTTATGAGCTTTCATTCATATCAAATCTTGAATTACGCTTACGTGCTCCATTCTACTGACATGTTGTTAATAGTGACCTACTATAAGTGGCAAGTTTCTCAGTATATTGTCCATATTCCGAAGCTTAATCTAAATAAAAAACACTTTCTAATTACCACATTTAAGTGAACAATTGCGTTATTTATCACTATTAATAAAAACACAACATTTAGATCCATAAATAATAACAATATTATACACTTATTCCAACACTTTTATCATCATTATTAAAACAATACATTTTTTATAAACAAAAAATAAATAAAAATAAAAAACCTTCCATTAAGATAAACTGTTTGGTGACAAACAGTAGAAGGTTACACGATAATCCGTCTTAAATAGTAAGTTTTATAACAAAAAATACATTGTCTTAACCTAAACTATAATAATAAAAGTGGTGAAACAGACTTATCTGCAATAAAGTTATTATAAAAGACCTCTGTACAGATCTGAAGATTAAATACACTAAACCGAATTGTCATATTTCGTCTGTGGACAACATACATGGAAACTTCAAAATAAAGTAGTAAATTTGCTGATGAATCATTGATGAATGAATGACAAACAAGTCATTTCATGACCTAGCTAACAAACCATACATAACGCAGATTCCATTGGTTCCTGGAGCTTCATATGGACTTCTCCGGATGGATGGATGAATTAGGATGGCATCAGCACCACCCTTTTCCCCCGGGAAGTCATCCCCTTTCCTCCCTAGAGATGGCACCACATAGCACTCTTCAAAGAGTTTTGGCTCTCTCTAACAGATCTTCTACAAATTTCTGAAAAGGAAGAAAAAATATATGTATATTAATGAGACAATAAATGCGAAACGTTAGGGATGATGAGATAGTGCATCCTTGGCTCTCATATCATCACATTACGTTTTAATGACAAAGTCAACAAGGATCTTTTCTGATATTACATTACTTTATATTTACTACTATTACAACTTTACTTTATTTCTTTCATATTGAAGGCATCATGCCAGAAAGGCGTAGCAACAAAATGCAACTTTACATTAGAGCCATTTCAATATAGAATAATTTTTCCTATCCTTGTCTACCTAATAGGGTATTTTCTTTGATCCTTCCTCATGTCCATTGTAATCTCAAACAATTGTTTTTTGAGCCGACAAAGTTGCTCTTAGTTTGTTCACTTTTGAATAAATCAGTACCATATTACTTTTGCACCATCCTTTTCGAATCACAGTGTAAAGAGAAGAATATTTTCATTACAATTTTACTAATAATGAATGAAAATTACTAATCCAAAAATGTCTGTAATTTGTGTCATATTTGAATATTTTTAAATTTAAGAAATTATTTGTTGCATTATTTATTTATTATTTCAACATAATATTTGTCAAAACTATTAAAGAGGTAAATTACATGTGAGTTTTATTACCCCAGTGAAGTTCTAGTGTAGGCCTACATAACTTTCATTATTTAACATACGTAATGCTAACTATTGAATTATACACTTCTATGTCTGTTATTAACTTAAGTTAGGGAATATGATATAATATGTGTTGTATGTACCACTTGCTTATTAATTTGTGTGTTTTATGGAGAGTGGTTGAGTTTTAATCATAGGTGAGGAGGAAGAAACCTACAAAGTAGGGCTGGTTGTGCAAAGCACATATGGTCAAAAGACCTGTGCTCTGAATTTAAGAGCAAATTTTGATAATGTAATGCATTTTATGTATAATTTCTGAATACATCCACTTATTATTATTATTATTATTATTATTATTATTATTATTATTATTATTATTATTATTATTATTATTATAAGCTAACAGCAAGACATCAGACAAATTCTGTGAAGATTTCCTGCTCACAGCTGACCCAATGTTTCATCCACTGTTGACACTTGCCTCACATAATAACTAAATGGCTTGTAGTGTAGCACATTCTTCTTTGAACTTACCTTCACATCATGTTGTGATTTCTTGGCATCTGCCAGTAATTCCTGCAACAAAATGAATAAGTAATTAAGTAAGAGATTAACTATCAACAAAAAAATATAAAAATATTCGAATTAAATACTGAAAATTATAATTTTTATTTCATGTTAACAGTGGCGGGGTTGTTTGTGATTTACAACGTATTTCGAGGTATGTTTCACTTTATAAGATACTTTTACCACATTTAAAATTAGGACAAGGAAAACACAGGTTATGAAACTTCTTTCATGATTGTAAGTTTCAAATCAACTGAGAATTAATACTAACTCTCACAATCTTGTGAGGAATAAAATTCATTTTTATGAATTCTGACTTCACAGGCAACAGTGATTTAAAGTTATAGGTCAATTGTTAAAGCAATTAAATGAAATATTTGAAATATTTTCTTTCCATTAGCATGTTAAGAACTGTACATAGCAATAAAAATACATCAGTTTTTCTAAAATTACAAAAAAATAGTGGGTGGTAGAAAAATTCTGACTACAATTTTGGAATCAGCAGATGACATTACATAAGAAACAGAAGAAATTGTACATTTAACAAAATCATTGTTGCCCACTGTTATAGAAGCTAGAAAGATAACATATATTCAACAAATTATTCGATAAAACTTCGCTCTTGATTGCAGTTGTTATTAGTTTTGTTGGTTATTCTTGAAGAATCTGTGGACTAAATTTGTATATTCTACATTTTGCAATTTAAGTAAGACTTTCGACTGTTTCACAAAGAGAGAACGAACTGAAATTATTTGTCTCTCATTTTAATAACCATAAGCAGTGTGTCTCTATTGACGAAAAGAAATCTAAAATGAAGACTTTAGAATATGGTGTTCCACAAGGATCAATGCTGAGCCTTGTTCTGTTTTCAGCAATGGTTTATGGTTTGGTGTGCAATAGTTTTGTTTTTTCTGTGGCTTTCACTGATGCCACTTTTTTGATACGTCATAGTGATATTAATTCAGCTCTTACAGAAGCCAAGAAATGGTTTGGTTGAAATAAATTTCTTTTTAACAAAACTAACACTTACTGCATCTCTCTCATTCAGTAGTCATGGATAATGATAACTTGAAACTATTCGACATTAATGCCGACAACATATTCACTTGGGATTACCATATTGATCTTGTTTTCAAAAAATTGTTACGAATATTATTTCTCCTGTGAAATTAAAAAATGTATGTACCGAAAAAGTATATCAAAGTTGCCTATATTTTCTTATTCTCATTATTTTCTTGCGATCTGCTATTATGGGCTAATGGTACTCATATTCGTAAGGTCTTCAGGTACAAGAAAAGTGATTACAATTATAACAAATTCATGAATGAAGGAACACAGCAAACCGTTATTTGTGAATGAAAATAATAATAAGTGCAACATCACATTACATTTTGTAAGCCCTAAATTTTGTTAAAGATAATTTACATATTAATATTCTGACACACAGGAGTAACGTATATCTACATGATACCAGAAACAACTACCTTTTTGACCTGCTTAAATGTAGGCTAAATAAAGCAGTAAGTAATCAGTTTATTATGTCTTTAAAAATTGCTGATAAATTTCTTTCTTATGTTTTCAATCTGGAAAAAAATTTCAATTATCTGGGTTGTGAAATATCTTATCAAAATGAAAAAGATGTGAACAAGAAAATTACCAAATTTACACAAATTCTAGGAATAATAAACAATGCATTGAAAGCTAAATTAGTACAAAAATCTACAAGAATAAAAATATATAATATGCTAGCATTACCCACCCTTTTATACGGAAGCGAGATTTGGTCATTAAAGAAAAAAGACATCAACAGAATCAAAGCAATGGAAATGAAATTTTTGAGGAGGACAGCAGGATATACTCTTTTAGACCGAAAAAGGAATGAAGAAATTTTAGAACAATTAGTAGAGTCAGTAGAAGAAAAAATCAGCAGATACAAATTCAATTGGCTAGATCATGTAAGAAGAATGGAAAATTCAAGAATCCCAAAAATTATGATGCAGTATAAACCTAGAGGACATCGTCGACCAGGAAGACCTTTAAGAAGACTGCTAGATGGGGCCGAAACAGGTCTACAGAGGCCTAATTCGTGAAGGATGATGATGATGATGATGATGATGATGAAAGGAGATCTTTTAACAGACATATCTGATTGGAGTCCACACCTGTGGAGTAACGGTTAGCGCGTCTGGCCGCGAAACCAAGTGCTCCAGGCTCGATCCCCGGTCTGGACAAGTTACCTGGTTGAGGTTTTTTCCGGTGTTTTCTCTCAACCCAATATGATCAAATGCTGGGTAACTTTCGGTGCTGGACCCCGGACTCATTTCACCGGCATTATCACCTTCATATCATTCAGACGCTAAATAACCTAAGCTGTTGATAAAGCGTAGTAAAATAACCTACTGCTATCTGATTGGTTGATGAACACATCTTTTCATGATTGTTTATAGCCTATTATTGACTTTGTCTATTGCACATATTGTGCTCATAGGCTGTAAATGAAATTCAATAAATTCAATTCAAAAAATTCAATATGACAAAGTTTGAGTCGCAGAATTTACTCTCTTCCTTTCGAAGTGTCACATTTAGGTCAATAACAAATTATTCTCACTATATTTCATTACATTAAATCTCCGGATTTCTGTACTTACCCACATAATTTCTAGCAGCAATCTAGAAAATTTCCATCATGTCAAGAACTAAAGAAAGGAGATGAAGTAGATTTCATGGAACTAGAAGAAGTTCCTAAGGGAATGGAAATTGTCTTTGGAAAGTTTGTTTCAGAAAAAAAAGTGTCAATAATCACAGCAGTGAAAGTGCCACGTTAATTTTCTGACATTGTATCTATGAAATGTGTCGGAAATAATATTACGAGTAGGCTAAGTATATCTTGACTGCCTATAAGTTTGTATTAAATATACAAATCCCAGCCATATATTTTGTGGACGAAAGTAATATCACGTTGGAACGTAAGCTTTGTCCGAAAAGCTGTATATTTTGTAGATTTATCAATAATTTGTAGTACACATTAATTTTATAACTTCAAATGTTGGCCCGCACATTCCATTAAATGAGGACGATTGGTTTTCAAGTGAAAACGGTTTGGAACCAATGGCTTGCACAATAACAGCACCTTTCTTACCAGTAAAATTTAGGACTGAAATATAAATACAGTGAAACCTGTTCAAGACGGAAGTGACATGGTCCTAATTTTTTTTCCGTTGTGGACAGGTTTCCGTGTTATTCAGATGTGAATTTAAATGGAATATTTATTATTTGTATAAATGAAAAACAAAATGGCACGCCGCAAATTGTAGGAATTACCAAATATTCCTTTTAACACTACTGACATTAAATCAGCTTCCTGTCACTTATTTAATTGGTGAATGATCTTGATGAAAATCTCATTTCGGGTATAAATTGTATCGTAACTCACTCATTAAACACTATAAAGTTTATTAATTACACTAAATTTAGTATGGAACACTATAATATAATACTGTACTGTATATCACAGCTCATTATTTAATTGGAGTAGGAGCCTAGAAGCCTTTAAGTCTGGATTATTTAATTTCTTTGCCAGTTCAAGGGTTTTCTTTGCAGAATGGGTCCAGAAATTTGCGTGATCTTTGAAAGGGCAAGAACAATCCACTCCCTCAACAGTTCATCTATTTCTATGTAGCCAGTTGTTTTCTCTTTCCTTTTATGTCACCATTATTGACCCCAAGCCACTCACTCATGATACGGCCTTTATTTTTGAAAGTGTTAAGTTACACCTGAGTTTTCCATTCATAAATTTCAACATTATTTTCCATACTCTTCGTTTCTCATTTTCCTCGATAACATTTACTTCATCGATTAATGATAGTGCAACATTTTTACACAACTTTTTTTTTACCACAAAATCGCTAATACACTTGCGTTCTACCTAGCTACGACAGTATACAGGGGTGAAGCATTGAACATCTTTGAAGGGACTCGTCTGCCTAGTCAATAGGGTAATAAAATTTATGACCACCAGGCCAACACACCCTCGCACCCTAAAAAATTTTACAAAGAAAACTTGTTTTTTTATCTTAGTGACCTACTAGTATTTCGTACATTCCTTGAAAGCACATACTGTTTCAAAATATAATTTACATTAAAGTAGTGTGTCCAAAATATTATTTCCGTTTTGAACAGTAGCAGACAGTTTCCGTTTTATTCAGGAAAAATTACGCATAATACATATGAATTTTGCAGGGACCAATAAATTGTTCCGAAATAGGCAGGATTCCGGATTATTCAGGTTCCGATTTGAACAGGTTTCATTGTAATACTAAGTGGGAATTTCAAAGTGCAGTGTATTTATAAACAACTTAAATCCTGTGATATTTTGAAACAGTTTACAGTTCAGAGAATTTTTCAAAACAGATGGAGAAAGTATCAAGGTTAGAAACTTAAAAACCTAAGTACGAATTTATATATAACTGCCATCCCACGAAATTGATAGTTTGCAATTTATTGCCTGCAGGATTTAAGCCATAGTCTCATTTGTCGCATTTTGCTACTCGACTTCTAAAAATGCAACAAATTTCCAATGTAAATGTGCAAAAATGCGACAACCACATTGAACATCAATAACGAAGATGGTAATGGAGAAAATGAAATCAGAGATGTCTTTGAACTGATCTGAATTTAAATGAAATGCTAATGGCATGGGCAACAGATGTTCAGGAATTGATTTCAAGAAATTGATGCAATTCATGTAAGTTAAGTGAACAATTTCTTCTAATTGATTTATATAATTCCATCGCATACTGTAAATTGTGAGCGAGGATTTAATTGCATGGATCTTGTAAAAACTGGAATTAGAAACCGCCTTTCAGTAAAAACAGTTAGCACTCTGCTAACAATAAATCTTGAAGGGCCTACTAGTAAAGAATTTCAATGTTTAGACCAGGCCTGCACAAGGTTTGCGCTCTCCGAGCCGGCTCACAGCTCATGAGCGGAATGCAGATATTAGCTGCGCTCTGTATAAGGGTGGACTGGAAGAAGGGGTGATCTCGTACAAAATAAACACAAAAGGAAGTACTATTACGAGTGCTTATGAAAAGAATTCCCGTTCAGTGTTTGCAAAACTATCTTGGACTATTATTAATTAATAAAGAAATATTTATTTTACAGAAATAATAGAAATTCTATAGCTACTTAAATGTACAATATCATTTTGTTATATGTTTATTTATCAGTACAAAACGGGGTTTTATGCTGTTGGCAGCTGAAAGGAACAGTAGCCTACTGATCGTAATGAAACATCAGTTACAGATGTTCGATGTCTGCCTTTATTAAAGTTGATTATAGAAAACAGTTGCTCACAAATATAAATGTTGAGCCAAACATAGCAATCATTTTCACAGCCAGCCTGTGTAGTCGTGGATATTATTGCTAATGTTTAGTCTTGTAAAACTCAACCAGGCTAGTAGTATTATTCAAACGATCTTTAGCCCTTAGGTCACATTGAAGATCAGTAAGTTCGAGCTGTAAATCGTTAAATGTTAAATGTTATGTTCCGTCTTTTAGATTCCTCCATACTGTACTGTAGCAGTAGGTAAGCAACGTGAAACAGTTACTGAGAATAGGCCTACACACTGCACTCCACTAGATAGCTGAGTGGTCGTTTCCCTCTCCTCTACCTATAGCAAGTCTATGTCATTCTGACATATCTTCCTCTCCGTATCGGCGAGCGGTAAACACAGCTCTCCAGCTCGGAAGGAGCGCGCGCGCTCGTTGAGCACTGTTTGCGCAGGTATGGTTTGGAGTGTCTATAAAATAACGTATTTTAATGTGATGTAAATTTAGCAGTAATTGATTCTAAACATACTTAAGTCTAATGACTTACTTACATAAGTATATCTAGAGTGTGGTAAGATGGATTGAAAGTAATAAAACTGCAAGAAACTAATTATATAACTTTTTGTTTCTGCATACTTTATTAATTTGTTCTTTCTGCACAGTTATTTATAATATTGCATAAGCATTTTTCAATTAGCACAAATATAATTTTTCATTTGTGCATTTTTGCGACAATTATTTATTTTCTAGCTTAAGCCCTGCAATTACGACACCAGAACAGCACAAATTCTTCTCTGTTTTGTAGCTTCCTTTAATTTACATGTAATAATACATTATTCCTAGCACTTCCTGTCATAAAATTTCAGAACTACTGCTACGTTCACAATAAAAAAAAAAAGGAGGAAAAAATTTGGGAAGAAGGGAATGAGAGAAAAGGGGAAGAAAATAACATTGAAAGCGAGAAAAAGAAATAAAAAACGGACTCGAAAAGCAATTAATTCGATTATGAAAAGACACAATTCGATTCTGAGACGAGCCGATTTTCTTTGTTTTACAGCCTTCAGAACGATTCTTTGTCCAATGTCAAAGTGACGTCCAATGTAGTCGTAAGTAGTTCAGACTCCAGGTAACAGAAATCCCATTACACATCAGTCTGGTGTCAGATCGAGAGAAAAAATGAACACGGATCAAGGTTTCCTTAGCACTGTAAGCACCGTGGAGTAAATATAGTACGAAATTATTGTTCTAGATAACAATAAGCATTAAACTATGAATATTATTTATATAATACATATTTCATACTTCAGTTGTTGCTATGTGGACAATGTATAGGCTAAACTTCCTAACCAATCGGTCCCAGGTTCGTTCCCCGGCGTGGGCAATGGAAGGAATTAATCTTCCGCTCGCGGGACTGTGTGATGTTTGTCTGTTGTCTTATGGTTGTCCTGTGGTCTCCACGATAGCTCTGCGGCATATCGACCCCATGACCCCAAGGGGGAGGGAGGTCCGCATTTGGAGATGTCTGGTGTACGAACAAATTAATCAATCTCCTTCCCCTATCCGCAGTGATTAAACGGAAGTTTAAACATAATAAGAAAGAATATTTTATACTTTCGAAACAATTGGTTACATGGATTAGATCTCAGTGATATTTTCCATAACAATTAGCGTAAGATCAAAATTATGAAACAATTTCTGAATTAACATTGTTAAGATCAGGAGAGACCGTGAGCGAAAATCCGTACAATGGTAATAATTTTTTAATTTTTATTATTTGACAACGCTGTATCAACTCCGTACGTAGATGAAATTATTGGGGATCATCAGTGCGGTTTTCGGCGTAATAGATCGACTATTGATCAGATTTTTTGTATTCGACAGATAATGGAGAAAAAAATGGGAGTATAAGGGTACATACATCAGTTATTCATAGATTTCAAAAAGGCATATGACTCGGTTAAGAGGGAAGTATTATATGATATTCTTATTGAATTTGGTATTCCCAAGAAACTAGTTCGATTAATTAAAATGTGTCTCAGTGAAACATACAGCAGAGTCCGTATAGGTCAGTTTCTATCTGATGTTTTTCCAATTCATTGCGGGCTAAAGCAAGGAGATGCACTATCACCTTTACTTTTTAACTTCGCTCTAGAATATGCCATTAGCAAAGTTCAGGATAACAGGCAGGGTTTGGAATTGAACGGGTTACATCAGCTTCTTGTCTATGCAGTTGGCGTGAATATGTTAGGAGAAAATACACAAACGATTAGGGAAAACACGGAAATTTTACTTGAAGCAAGTAAAGCGATCGGTTTGGAAGTAAATCCCGAAAAGACAAAGTATATGATTATGTCTCGTGACCAGAATATTGTACGAAATGGAAATATAAGAATTGGAGATTTATCCTTCGAAGAGGTGGAAAAATTCAAATATCTTGGAGCAACAGTAACAAATATAAATGACACTCGGGAGGAAATTAAACGCAGAATAAATATGGGAAATGCCTGTTATTATTCGGTTGAGAAGCTCTTATCATCCAGTCTGCTGTCGAAAAATCTGAAAGTTAGAATTTATAAAACAGTTATATTACCGGTTGTTCTGAGTGGTTGTGAAACTTGGACTCTCACTCTGAGAGAGGAACATAGGTTAAGGGTGTTTGAGAATAAGGTGCTTAGGAAAATATTTGGGGCTAAGCGGAATGAAGTTACAGGAGAATGGAGAAAGTTACACAACACAGAACTGCACGCATTGTATTCTTCACCTGACATAATTAGGAACTTAAAATCCAGACGTTTGAGATGGGCAGGGCATGTAGCACGTATGAGGGAATCCAGAAATGCATATAGAGTGTTAGTTGGGAGACCGGAGGGAAAAAGACCTTTAGGGAGGCAGAGACGTAGATGGGAGGATAATATTAAAATGGATTTGAGGGAGGTGGGGTATGATGATAGAGACTGGATTAATCTTGCACAGGATAGGGACCGATGGCGGGCTTATGTGAGGGCGGCAATGAACCTTCGGGTTCCTTAAAAGCCATTTGTAAGTAGGTAAGTATGTATCAACTACTGCGTTATTTAGCGTCGATGAGATTGGTAATAGCGAGACGATATATTTGGCGAAATAAGTCAAACCAAAGATATAAGAAATTGACAAACTTTGAAATAGTTCTCAATAGGTCACACTTTTATTGAGACCCGTGAAAAAGTGTTGGAGAAAAATGGTAATATAGATTAAGTATAAATTATTCTCATAAACGACAGTATCAGCTTCCCGTTAAACCTAGTGCTTTTTACAATCATTAGAGGGGGATGAAATTTTGAATTCTATGATGTTGGTATATTTATGTACTATTGGCAACACTGACTGTCATCTTCTCCATCTATTCATAGAAGTAATAACTAA
>NC_091121.1:185779719-185819719 GCF_040183065.1 Periplaneta americana | reverse complement strand
AGGGTTTCGCATTGTGTTTCAACTTTCAATAGAGGTAGACTAGGTCATTGTCCTCCTATCTATCTCTTTCTGAAGTGTTTGTGCAAAGATTTTCCCTACGCTACCTGCTTTGCAGTTAGAAAATAAGAGTACTATTGTTCTTTTAAGTAAGTAATTTCCGAGAGAGGAATATTGTCGGAATTTTTAGTATGAGTTTGTATTAACAAAATAATAATTAATATAAAGTACAACCGATTAATTTCAATGGACTCGATTATTCGATTAAATATTTTGATCGATTAATCTTACAACAGAAATTGATCGATTAATCGATTAAATTCCACAACACTAATTATTATTATTATTATTATTATTATTATTATTATTATCATCATCATCATCTTCTTCTTCTTCTTGCCTTAATTTTGGACACTTAGGATAAAAATGACTTTCAAACTTTAGTGACATGATTCTTGGGACTAAACTGAGAAATTTATATAATTCAAACTTTAAAATCAAATCTGGGGGGCCAAAGAAAAAGTAAAACAAATCGATTAAATCCCATTAGAAATTGAAAGTTCTTTCGCCAAAATGATCTCCTACATATGAAGAATGTTACATACTAGAATTATTTATTATTTATTTGTCTTGAACCATTAAAAAAAATATGTCACATTATACATTTAGAAAAAAATACATGCATATTTGTATATATATATTTTTTTTGAAAAAAATGATTATGATCGAATGAAAAAAATAACTTTAGTTTACAAGAGAATGCAGAAATGCAGTGGGTTTGTTGGGAGACCGGAGGGAAAAATACCTTTGGGGAGGCCGAGACGTAGATGGGATTATATTAAAATGGATTTGAGAAAGATGGGATATGATTGTAGAGACTGGATTAATCTTCCTCCGGACAGGGACTGATGGTGGGCTTATGTGAGGGCGGCAATGAACCTCCGTGTTCCTTAAAAACCGTAAATAAGTAAGTTTACAACATAGCCACATGTTTAAGCTTTAATTTGGTATCTCAATGAAGTCTTTTGCCCAATTGGAAATCTACTTTTAAATACTTGGTTGCTAGGGTAACGTGGACAGCAGATGAGCGATAATTTCAGTCTCGTTTGTTTCGCCGCATACCGTAGTTTGTATAGTATCATAATCATCGATTGCTGATAGAGCTAATATTAACGGAATGACTGATTCTTTCATAGGCCTAATTCTAGAGATTTCTCAAAGTGCGAGGTCTATAGGCGTTCGATCTAAGATAGTAACTTAATTCTCAAACACCGCTATAAACGTTGTGTACACCAAGACTGGTCGTGGCTAAAATAAAGAAAGTCTTCACCATACAATACTACACGTGGTGCCATTAAATCCGCCTTCTGTAACGTTCGCAGACGCCACAATAAGTGTGGGTCTAATCGACAGTAACGTTCAAAAGATCCTGGATGTTAACAGCATCTCAAGGTCCCTGCCTGCCTTTGTAACCAAGGAAACAATGCAAGTCGCGGTGGCGTTGGAGGGCGGAGGCGGAGAGATACTTGTTTAGCAAACGGTGGAATTTCCAGCACTACAAATTCTTCGAGATGGCAATCCTTCGATTCAAAAGTTGAACATCCACTTGGTGGAAGTGGTAGTTACAAATAAAACAGACGTTCGTTCGAATCACAGCAGGATTATGGAAATTAACCTGTATTCGTCACAAGGAAGGGGTGTACAGCTCTTGTTTCTACGTATTTATCAAGTGCCGTCTGTCGTAGAAAAACAAAAATTCGCAATGATTCATGGCTTTTCGTTTCTTCCGGTCAGGTGCGTACGCAAGGGGAAGGAGTTACCGGGTTTGAACTTTGTAACTAATTCAACAGTTCATAGCATAAATACACGTAAAAAAAATGACTTTCATACTCCATCGGCAAGTCTATCGTGCTATCAAAAAGGAGTGCGTTATATGGCAGTAAAAATTTTTAATAGCCTCCCTATCGATATAAAAAATGAAACTCAAAACATAAAATTATTTAGGGCCAAATTAAAGAAGTACCTAATTTCTCACGCCTTCTATTCTGTAGGTGAATTCATGACTTTCAATAACGCTTCATGAAATTGATAGTAAAACTTGTGTTGTACTAGTAGACTATATTGTAAATCTCGTCTGTATATATTTCATCTAGACTGTGACTATAAATTAAGACTTTATAGTAGTATAAAGTTTTTTGACTTGTTCCATATTCTAGCTGTAAGCATGTATGAATACCATGGAATGTTAATAAATACAATACAATACAATACCCCCCCCCCCCATTCAACTTTCTGAAAAAATGATATATTTATAGTCCCGTCGCTCTTAGTTCCGGCAGCCAATCACGTTGCTATATTTAAACGTGTGTGTCTCGTGATTCGCTGATGATGACTTTATGCATTTCCTAAGGCTCGATAAATAGCCTACTTAAGGGGAGGCAGAGGTGAATATTTCAAAATCCACAAAATTTATCCGATTTGAAATTGATCATGGATACTAAGTATGTTATTAGTAATGGACATACCAAAGTTTCAACTTTCTAAGTACAATAGTTCTGTAAATATTAATAATTTTATAAAACTTTATATCGTGTGATATAAAATGCTCCATGCACCATATTGTGAGAAATTTTCAATATTTATTTTTATTTATATGTTCAGAGAAGGTATATAAATAATGATAAGTGTTAGTTTATTATGGGAATAATATAGTAATACAGTTATGTTGGTTTTAATTTCATACTTTTAAGGGCACAAAATCAAAAACTAACATCGGAATATCAAAATAAAGATTATAAAAATGGAAAAAACCAAATTTTCATTTTTTTTCGAAAATTTAACCTCTGCCTCCCCTTAAGGGCACATGTACGTGAAAGACCACAAATATTATCAGAAAATACAGGCTCTAAATTTCTAAAATGTTATAAGGAAATGAACTCACAATTGGACAAAAATTACAAGGTATCACAACAAGACTTGTTAGAACTTATATATCTGATAAAAGTATAAAAAGGGTTACTTACTTACTTACTGGCTTTTAAGGAACCCGGAGATTCATTGCCGCCCTCACATAAGCCCGCCATTGGTCCCTTTCCTGAGGAAGATTAATCCAGTCTCTGCCATCATATCCCACCTCCCTCAAATCCATTTTAATATTATCTTCCCACATACGTCTTGGCCTCCCCAAAGGTTTTTTCTCCTTCGGCCTCCCAACTAACACTCTATATGCATTTCTGGATTCCCCCATACGTGCTACATGCCCTGCCCATCTCAAACGTCTGGATTTAATGTTCCTAATTATGTCAGGTGAAGAATACAATGCGTGCAGTTCTGTGTTGTGTAACTTTCTCCATTCTCCTGTAACTTCATCCCTCTTAGCCCCAAATATTTTCCTAAGCACCTTATTCTCAAACACCCTTAACCTATGTTCCTCTCTCAAAGTGAGAATCCAAGTTTCACAACAATACAGAACAACCGGTAATATAACTGTTTTATAAATTCTAACTTTCAGATTTTTTGACAGCAGACTGGATGACAAAACCTTCTCAACCGAATAATAACAGGCATTTCCCATATTTATTCTGTGTTTAATTTCCTCCCGAGTGTCATTTATATTTGTTACTGTTGCATAAAAAAGGTTACTAATAGAAATTTTTTAGAATTCACTTTTTACTTTAAATTAAATTTTCCAACATTTGAAAATTTTCACACATATTATTTCATAACTCCACAACCATTAGAGATAGAATTCTTAAATTTTGTACACTGTTTTAACATGCATTTATGCGAAAGACAGACTACAATAATGCCCAGATCTTTGAAAATAGAAACATTAGGTCACAAAACATTATGCAAATTTTAATATATTTTATATACAACAAATAAAAAATTGATTGTGTTAAAATAAAAAACTCTACATGTCTGAGAGTAGTCTACTTTTCAGAAATAAGTGTTTATTACATGCAGGCATTTTTCTGTTATATCGTCTCCTAGCAACGAAATTAATAAATTTACATAACATAACAAAAAATATTTGAGTTTCTCTTTCCATTAATACCAATATTATCTTTCTAAGGGTGCTATTCATAGACATTTCGCTAGCCCGGGCTACGAGCGTGCTAAACAGGATTCATATCATATCATATCATATCGCTGACAATGGTTTATGAATACGAAAAACGTTAGTTCGCTGATCATCCACCGAAAGCCCGCGCTAAGGATGTCTATGAATACGGCCCTAAGTTATTCAAGTTTGTAATTGGAAAGATCATTTGTGCGAGATCGTGCGTATTTGCTTGTTTTCCGCACAGAACCAATACGCGGTAAGTGTGAAATACCACATTCAGTATTCCCAACGTAACACACATAACAATTTCCCTCTTCTTACCGCTTAAGCGCGACATTCATTTTACTGCTTTAGGCTTTTAACATATTATTTTTAGAGACGTTCAATAGCCTATAGTAATAATTATAAATTGGAAACTTACCACTGCAATTTCACCTAAATTGCAATGTTAATTATTGTTTTTAAATATTTGCAAAAATTAAGTAAAGTATACTGCTTCACGAAACTTATTGCATTCCTGATACAAGTAACATTAAGGAAGCCGTGAAAAAATCAACAAGATTCCAGATGCCGATGTTATTACTGCAATATGTTAGCTATATAAATAATATTGTTAAAATATTAAAATGAAAAATAAATCATTACATAACCTTACCGTTTGTTTTAAGTTCGCATTTATAGACTGGGGGGGGGGGGGAAGACAGACGTATATCACGGCCTGCTGGAGTATAGTAAACACAGAAAACATTTTATAGCAACAGTGTTGAAGAAAGATATTTTGGTTTTCCGAAGTTGCCGTCATTAAACAGAAACCAACATGGAGATTTCATTGCAACTAGTTAGAAATTCGTCTTTCAGGTATGTAATAAACGATCTTCGCACAAAATAATGTACGATGCACGAGCGGTATGTTTGTTTTCATGTTCTCGGAAATTAAAAAAGCTCAACTACGTTTCGCTTTTTCAATCTTTTCCTCGACCATGAAAACGTCAACATACCGTTCTTGTAACGTATATTACTATTATAGTAACACACTACATACAAATTTCGCCAGGGTCAATAAATTGTTTCGAAATAGACAGGATTCCGGATTATTCAGGTTCCGATTTGAACAGGTTTTACCTGTATTACCTTTCACCGTAATACTGATAAAAACTAGACAATAATTTCAGTGAAATCCTAGGATTTTTCTTATCGATTTCGCTCTTCATCGTTGCGTGGAAGAGAAAAGTACAATTATTATTATTTTACCTGTTAGTTTGGAACATTTTCTTCTCTAGGCAAAGCAATCGGTTCACCGTAGCGCCTGAATGTGGTTATGGGCTCTAAATATTTAGCCACGCGATTTAATGCCAGCTTTAGTGAGAATGAGGAATATTCCTCCCCTCCCCCCGATACCGCACCTCATATGCGGCGACCCACTGGCGTGGACAATATGTACAGACGCGACCTCTACATATATCATTATAATTGCTATAACAGTTCGGTTGAAATGAGCTGGACGTCACCGCTCTGCTTTCAATTCCCTTGTAATGGATTCCCTTTATTAAATATGTAAATACCTATCTTCCGCCGGACCACAGACGGGCATTTGCATCACATTTTCTTGCCTCGAGGTCAGTCTCATTACTATCTGATTTATATAGCTATAATGCCCTCATTGTTACTCAAGTCGAACACTAGCCAGTCCCTGGAGTGCTAACCACATGGCCACGGAATCCAGCTACTTGTGAACGCTTCTTTTCTGAAGAAGTTGAACGAGCATTTTCAATATGAAACCACTATAAGCTTGTAATATAAATAATTATAATAATAACAAAAAATTCTGTGGACATGTGAACCCTAGCGAAGCTCTGGTTTCGTCATTTTAGAGTTTGTTTCTTTCGAGATTCGGAATTTTCATCACAGATTTTTCGTCACCCGGTGATTTCGTCACTTATTACATTTTGCCACTGCAACATTTTGTCACCGATTCACTTTTGTCACCAAATCACTTTTGTCACCACCATATTTTGTCACCAATTTAATTTCCTCATCACTATTAGCCACCACAATTTCCCTGCCTTCGTGTAGCTTCCCTTGATAATACGTATGTAAAATGATACGTAATATAAAACCTCCTACTTCATTGTGTTCACATTTTTCATTTCGTTTCCAAGGAAACATTGATTTTTTGGATTCAAAATCTTAAAGTTAAATGATTCATTTGTTTTAAAATCGTCAAGTTAAGGTATGGCGAATTATTTCGACTCGTAAAAAGTAATAAAGTAAGAGATAAGTTAATCTATAATTGACATATGTTTACAAAGCACAAAGTTACAAAGACTGGGACTGTATGGAGGTGTGATCAACGCGACATTTGTTAATTCACTGATGACTATTTCCTCAGATAAGAAAACCATTTAAAAGCCTAAAATTCCGAGAGTATTCGAACCACCCAGCAATCTGGGGTAGAATTGTAGCTGCGGAATGTGTAGAAGCAATGAAACCTGAACTTGGAAATTCAGCGGAAGCTACGTCATCTATCTTACAACGACATACAGTACAATTATTATTTTGGTGACGAAATCCCCTCAGTATAAAAAATTATGACAAAATGTAGGCTATATAATGACGAAATATTTTCGGTGACGAAATATTTTCAGTGACGAAATCTCCTCGGTGACAAAAACATGATGACAAAATGTATCTGATGACCAAAAAACTAATGACGAAAAATAGACGACAAACTGTAACGGTGTCGAAATTTCCGGTTACGAAATGCCCTAGTCCCGTGTCTTTCAATCTGGTGAATATCTCATACAATTCAAAAGGTTTCTGTATTTCACTGAAGATGCAACACTAGGCCTAGTACTGAAATAATTGTAAAGGGAGTACATACATGTTCAAACATATAATAATAATAATAATAATAATAATAGTAATAATAATAATGGCGGCCGGGTAGCTCAGTTGGTAGAGCAGCTGGCTACGGACTGGAAGGTCCGGGGTTCGATCCCCAGTGGTGACGGAACTTTTCTCGTTGCCAAACTTTCAGAACGGCCCCGAGGTTCACTCAGCCTCCTATAAAATTGAGTACCGGGTCTTTCCCGGGGGTAAAAGGCGGTCAGAGCGTGGTGCCGACCACACCACTCATTCTAGTGCCGAGGTCATGGAAAGCATGGGGCTCTACCTCCATGCCCCCCAAGTGACTTCATGGCATGTTACGGGGATACCTTTACCAATAATAATAATAATAATAATAATAATAATAATAATAATAATAATAATAGTAGTAATAATAATAATGGCGGCCGGGTAGCTCAGTTGGTAGAGCAGGTGGCTACGGACTGGAAGGTCCGGAGTTCGATACTTTTCTCGTTGCCAAACTTTCAGAACGGCCCCGAGGTTCACTCAGCCTCCTATAAAATTGAGTACCGGGTCTTTCCCGGGGGTAAAAGGCGGTCAGAGCGTGGTGCCGACCACACCACCTCATTCTAGTGCCGAGGTCATGGAAAGCATGGGGCTCTACCTCCATGCCCCCCAAGTGCCTTCATGGCATGTTACGGGGATACCTTTACCAATAATAATAATAATAATAATAATAATAATAATAATAATAATAATAATAGTAATAATAATAATAATATGTAAATCATCAAGAAGTTTCAGAAGAAGGTAGGCAGACTTACTAAATATTGAATAACTGAAGTTATATCCAGACAATGAAAACAAATTTGGACAACCTTGAATTGAATTGCAAGGTAATACGTACAACCCAATTTCCTGTAATATTGATTTCGTGTAATGCTGTCAGATAATCTTTAAATCTTAACAAACTGGTATAGTAATATGGTATTAATGGTATATACAGATACAGCAGTAATACGGTATTAATATCGTCCCTGGCGCGGCGTACCTGAAGCGGCGGTGTAACTGCGCTAGGGTGCAGTATATACATCCTTTGAACAGGTTACAAAACAAGGAACACAAGGAAAATTAAAACCTCAGTCTTAAATAAAATTTCTGAATTCAAAGAAAATGGTTATGATGTACAGGGACATCATTTTATTTTTACTAACATTTCTCATATTAACCTGGCTATACCTTTGGATTAACGGTTGAGAACCGGAAACACCGTTTGGTACCCCCTTCCATGGCTTGAGTTCGATGAAATACAAACAAATCACTTTACTAGGTACAGGAGGGTGGAAAAGTAGTTCATCCATTCACGTAAACTAGGAAATATCGCGATTTTGAGTTTGATAATATCCACTAGAGGGAACCCAAGAGTTGGAACTTAATCTGAGACGATTCTGTCCGCCGCCGGAGTGAGTATTCGGTGCGGCTTAGTGGATAAAGCATAAGCACGTAGAGCTGAAAACCCGGGTTCAAATCCCGGCGCCGGAGAGAATTTTTCTCCGTTCCATTACTCTTTCATCGTATGATGACGCAGAATATCTGCATGGAAATATCATATGTATTCGGTACATTAAAATAATATATATGATATGCGTAAATCACTTCGTGATTTAAGACGGCGCTTATTCCGTCGGATCCCGGCCAACTAGTCACTCATATCGAGTGCACCTCAGCACATGTGTGGACTTCGGTCCTAAATTCATAGACATCTATGACGTTTTGCAGAGGGCGGCCACTAGAGGGAACCCAAGAGTTGGAACTTAATCTGAGACGATTCTGTCCGGCGCCGGAGTGGGTATCCGGTGCGGCTTAGTGGATAAAGCATAAGCACGTAGAGCTGAAAACCCGGGTTCAAATCCCGGTGCCGGAGAGAATTCTTTTTCGTTCCATTACTCTTTCATCATAAGATGACGCAGAATATCTGCATGGAAATATCATATGTACTTCGGTACATTAAAATAATTATATATAAATAATATTCATTAGGTTTTTGTTTAATCAAAATACAGCACAGTATTAACAATGAGTGTTTTTACTCACGAACTGAGCTGTCCATGTGTACGTATTCATTATGCAGTGTGTATTATACTGTCTACAGCACATTAGCGTACAATATAGAGAATGAAGTTAAATTGAAAAATAATCATAATATTGATATTTAAACACATTTTTGAAAATGGTGGCCGTTCATTTCGATACAGGCTTCAGTTCTTTGGTGCATATTATCGCACTATAGACTATTGTACCTAATTCCAATTACCAGTTTCGTCCTTCGAACTAGTAACTCATGTTGAAATAATTCTGTACCTACTCTATAACAGAGTACCTTACGTACTGTAAATTCAATCTTCACTTCTGCCCGATCCGAAAAGATAAAATTACTCACACATGCTATCTACTGTCACGTGACAATTACTTGACGAGGCCCTTTTATTTAAGTTATTTTAAACAGTTGTATAATATTACGTAGACGTCCAATTCCTAACAGAAATTAATATTGTCAGAAAAGAGCTAAGGCAGTCCAGTCACTAGTCTTTACAGAGGGTCGAGCAGAAGCGGGTGGGGGAAACCGGGATGCGACGTAGGCAAACGGACGACAGTACCTGTGCGAAAATATGATTCAATATTGAAAGCTCTTTCGTCACTGGAAAACGCGAACATATTTGTGGAACGTACTACACTCACTAATGTACTGTTTACTATGACCGTAAGGCGACTTACACTGCATATGTAGCCTTGGTTCTGTGTGGAGGACGGTTGGAAGTTTACTAGTAGAAGGGGTGGGAGTGAAGTACATTAAAAAACTCAGGTACAATAAAAATTGAAGTAAAAATAAAATGATGTCCCTGTATAAGTTAAAACACAAGAAACAAGCTGTTAAAGATTAAAAGAAAAAATCGGAAAGGAAGAATAAATAAACGACAAACAAACTTCCCGATTTGACGATGACGATGATGATGATGATGATGATGATGACTGCTAATTCATATTTCACAGTCATAGCCTGATAGCCGGCCGTGATATTCATTTGTTGTTAATGCGAAGTCTTTTGCTGGCTAAAGTCCCGCGTTACTCTGACCCGAGATTAAGAAGAATCCCACTTTGTCTCTCCTTAGGCAGAAAATGTCCAAACTCAAGGTAAAACCCGTGGCTGGTTTTAATATCCAATCACAGATAGCTTGAAAATTAAAATCTTGAGGGCTATGACGTAATTAAATTACAGAATTTAATTAGAATGGAAGATAGGTATTTGCCGCAAATATTCACAGCATGGGAAGTTTTTTTTTTTCGAGAAATGCTATAAAATTATTATTGCGAAATGTCTATATCCTGCATAGAAGCTCTCCTGGCCTTGCACGGCAGTTTCCATGGCGACTATTCCGTGCAGTGAAGAAGACAAAAGAATTCCAGCGCACTGCAGGATGCTCATTCACGGCTTCCTCTTGCTTCGGTATGCGACGCTTTTAATAAGCGGAAAATAAATTTGGTAGACGGTTCAATTCATCGAACAACTGCCCAAAACTAAAGAAAATTAATCAATATCACGGTATGGAAAGTTAACCAGATAGAAAGGTGAAGATATATTATACTATGTAACAAATCTCAGCAATGCGGAACGTGCATGGATTTTCTTTTCCTTCGAGAGTCCTTTCAGCGGTAAATGTGACATAATAGAAAATATATCTTGAAAAATTGAAGGAAATCTCATCCTTCCTCATTATAGTTCATTATACAGGGTGTTTCCGAGGTGGTGTTACAAACTTTCAGGGATGATGGCGAAGGGCACATGTATCAATTTGAGATAAGGAACCCTGGTCCGGAAATGACTGAGTCGAAAGTTATAAGCAAAAATAGTTGTGTGTAATCTATGAATCCCCCTAATTACTCTAAATTAATTAATAATTACATCTCTCCCCTCTCTTCGTAATTGAGTCACCATAAAGCCAAATGGCTGGTCTCTAAATTGAGACGATTCTACAAGGCTCATGACAACAATCACCTCCTACCTAATAGCCAAATTGGCTAGTCTGTTATATGAGACAACTCATCCTGCCTAAGGTATTCCGTGATTTTCCTAAGGCGTAAGACAAATGTCGGGATGAGCCCTATAAGAAATGGGCCACGGACCTATATGCCCTTCCCCATATATATTCCCCTTTTCTTGTAAACGACGTATGCCTTAGTTCAGAACCTATAAATTGTCTATTAAATGTACGAGGTCACTCAATTAGTCGCAAATTGAAAGGACAGGGACCTCTCAAATTGCAGATTTAGATTTCACGGCGCTTCTTCCGACGGCCTTCACTTACCTTGTCATCGAACAACAGATGACAGAGTCTTCACGACTCCACTTGCACTGCGAAATGGCTAAGCCCCTTTCAATGTGCAAGATAACACCAGCCATCCCCTCCTCGTCCCGTCCCGTGATCACTTTGATCACATTTCCGTCCCCCTCGCGTATGTGGTGCCTAAGAGGTTAGGTCCATTTTCGGTTTTCCCCTTCAAAATTTTCTAGAGCTCCTTCAGTGGAGCAGCGTAACCCGGAGTGAGACTAGTGGCCAACAGGCTTGGAGCTCATATATTTAGTTTCGCATAGCCCCCAACCCCTTGCAAGGACGCGTATTGCGTACCTTTAAATTTTTCCTCCCAATTATCCCCTTTCGATTTTTCGATTCGTGTATTGTGTGTACAGTAGTGGCAAAAAAAAAAAAAAAAAAAAAAAAAAAAAAGACCGACCCTTGTAGCCTTGTTCACAGTGACAGCACGATAGACTGGTAACTAAGACTTTCGTGGTTCGAATCCTGCCTGGGAAGGGAATTTTTTTTGTTCCTTATTCAAATTTATTCCCAATACTTTTCGATTGCAGCGACATTTTACTATTTAATTAACTTATTATTCCCAGAACATGAATTTTACTAGCTTATTTTCTAATGGCTTTCGAAATGGGCTACGTCAGCAGTCGAAACTACAACAATTTCAATAGATTACTCGCCATCTTGTGAATGCGGGCGTGGCATGCATAGTGACTCATTTCGGGGACTTTGATTATTCCGTTTTTTTTTTTTTTTGCCACTGCTGTACCTAAATATATTGAGTTCATTGTGTACCATCACCAACACCACTATTATTGTTATTATTATTATTATTATTATTACTATTATTATTATTTACTTACAAATGGCTTTTAAGGAACCCGAAGGTTCATTGCCGCCCTCACATAAGCCCGCCATCGGTCCCTATCCTGTGCAAGATTAATCCAGTCCCTATGATCATATCCCACCTCCCTCAAATCCATTTTAATATCATCCTCCCATCTACTTTCCCTCCGGTCTCCCAACTAACACTCTATATGCATTCCTGGATTCGCTCATACGTGCTACATGCCCTGCCCATCGCAAACGTCTTGGTTTAATGTTCCTAATTCTTATTGTAGGGGTTCGTAACAAGCTGTTTTTTACGGTGATGGGTTGTTAGCCCTTCGCCCAACCCCCAAGCTGGAGGACCACCCTCATCGGCTGTCCACGATTGCTTATTCAATATATTCGCAGCTACCCTCCATATCTGGAGGCCGTCTCCTCTATTCGCAACCTGAGGACGCGCCATGCCGTGGTGATAGGGACCCACAATACATGGAATATTATTATTATTATTATTATTATTATTACTATTATTATTATTATTATTATTATTATTATATCGATATGTATAGCCGTTTTCGTTCTCGGTTTATTGTGAATCAAAGATCTTCACGTTCAAGTCCTCCGCTTCCCGTTCTCGTTCCAGGTTTATTGTGTACTAACCTTCACATGCAGGACTGAATCCGGGCTGATATCACAGCATGAAGCCCTGTCATGAGTTCGTCTAATATCGAGTCGAAAAAAAATTGGCACATGCAGAAATCTCCATTTCCCTGTCGGAAACCGATTAGAAATTAATTCGAAGCTGAGCAATGCCAGAACAGATACATCTGCCATTCAGGCGTTGGAACACAGAATAATTAATTCTTCGTGACGGGAATTAATTAAGCTAAAAATGAAATGACATTTGCCATACAATTTTGTAGTCAAAGGCCAAATCAACTAATGACGTGTTTTAATTCGAAAAGCAATGTGTGTTGTTTTTATCCAATACCGGTACTTGACTCTACGTCACTCATCAAGCGTTCCCATCTGAAAACGACGCAGCATAAATGTAGAACAGCGTTAATACAAACATTTTAATACAGTCAACTCCGGATATAGTGAACCTCTGCGGACCAGCGTATTTCGTTCACTATATCCGAAGTGTCTGTTTTTATACTACTGACGTTGCTGTACACACAGTATAATGCCCGTTTGGGGCAGACCGCGTTCAATATCAGTACTAATGTTCACTGTATCTTCCAACTTAAACACTCTACGCTTCGACATCCTGATGTTCACAGTTCGAAACTTGGTTCTAATCTGGTCATGTAGATAGTAGGCATTGGCCGATTACGCACCTCTTCCCACTAGAGGAATACCTACTCGGCCTTGGAATTTCCCCGGTTCACTTTTACAAAGATGCGGGAGAAAGGGCTGAGGACCATTATACTCTAATCCTTCTTGTATTTACCCTTTGGTCATCACTCTACTCCCTTTTACAAAAGAAAACACTTTTTCTTCTTATTCTTCTAATAACCTCTTTTAAAGGGGTCAGAACGATCCCTTCCTTTATCCCTCAATGCGTACACAATTCTCAGCAAGATTAATCCAGTCCCTATCACCATATCCCACCTCCCTCAAATCTATTTTAATATTATCCTCCCATCTATGTCTCGGCCTTCCCAAAGGTCTTTTTCCCTCCAGCCTCCCAACTTCATGCATATGTATATACACTTTTTGCTGGTTGAGTGGAAGAGAAGGCCTTACGGCCTTAACTCTGCCAGCTAAAATAAATCATTATTATTATTATTATTATTGTTATTATTATTATTATTATTATTATTATTATTATTATTAACTAACACTCTATATGCATTTCTAGATTCACCCATACGTGCTACATGCCCTGCCCATGTCAATCATGCCTGCCCTAATCATGCAACTTTCTCCATTCTCCTGTAACTTCATCCCTCTTAGCCCCAAATATTTTTCTAAGAACCTTATTCTCAAACACCCTTAAACTCTGTTAGAAATTTGTAAAAAAAAATTAAAACTAGCAAACTTCCGTCAAAAATCGGGACAAAAGGATATTTATAGAAAAAAAAACGTCGGGACAAGTTTTTAAGGCTAAAAAACGGGACAATCTCGGTTAATCGAGACGTATGGTCATCCTATATGTATTTCAAAAAGTAACCTAAATAAATGTAGTGTGAAACAGTAACTATGTCGCCATTACTTTTCGAATATCCTAATAGATAAACTTTTTACATATGCTTCTGCTTTGCAAGATCTTCTACTCGAAGACAAAATATTAGTTATACTTCTAGTTTTGTGAACATACTAATACCACAGTCTAGCATATACAGTCGCGAAGCTCAATATGTAGTAAATATGCATCCATAGATAGTTGCCAACCGCTAGGATCGCTACTATCGCCTCATTACAGGCAATGCGGAATAGTACCTGAACAGTCTATTGTTCCTAGCACCCTCAGAACTCAAGCTTCGTGACAGTATATACTAGACAGTGCTAATCTAAAGACCATTTTTTGGAGATATGAGGTACCACTTCCTACAGCCATCGACATGAAAAGGGATTTTGAAATGAGTTTGTTGAAATAAAATATAAAAGCAATGTGCTAGTGGGCTGTCGTGCACTAAATCGTCCACGGATCGCTACTGAAGGGGCGGTGAGTATGAATTGTCTACCAGAAGTTTCATAAAAAGCAACGTACGGACTATTCCATATGAAATCGATCAGTAAAAAACCTCGCATTTTTTATAATCTTAATTTTTTTCCCTATTTATACAAGGTGCTGAGGAGGGTGCATTTTCAAAAATATACTATCGAAAGTCAAACGGTTTTCGTGTTGTTGAGCGACAAATTTAGCGTATTTTATAAAAACAAGCCTCTTTCAGCGCTCAGAACTCTGGAACCATTTACTGCAGAACATTGAACGGGAGCGCATTTGGTAGGTTATGTTAAGAAGTAATCCTTATTTTTATTGTACACAGAGAGACGGATAATCTGATTTTACTTACTTTTAGGCTTTTTGCCAATTTGTAAAAATGTAAAAAAAATATTGAGAAGAAACCTTGCATTATTAAGAGGGATTCGGCATTGTTTGCTTAGAGGTATGGCAATAAGTTTCGAGGGTATTAAATAGATTATTTTCACACGCCTGGACTTGAACGGTGAAGTACCGCACGCACTGGCCGAGAGAGGAGATAAGCGAGCGTTGGGCGTCATTTTACTCCTGTGTTTATGAAAACTTGTGATAAAGCTACCGCAGCCATGCGCTACTAGACGACACATCACGTGTTTATGTCTCCTGGCCTTGCTTACCTCTGCTAGCTCCCTCCTCACAGTCAGCTGGTTACTTCACGCGCGTACTATTTATTTTCTTTATTTGATATTTTCAATACTTTCTTGTCAACGTCCCACCAGTAAAAAATATGTATTTATTTGTACTTTCAATGCGGAATCTAACCATATATTTTAAAAATATTTTTTCGTGGTCAAAGGCGTCTTAATGAAGAAAAATCTAAATTTCTCTATTACCATAAAAAGTAAGAAAATCTGTTTATATGTCAATATACACTTTAATTTCTCAGCATCAAAATAAACCATGATTTTGATCATTGGGTGAAAGGGTTTCGGAGCTACAACAGTTTAAAGTTGCTAATGTTATGAAAATACGATAAATTTAAATATTTTTGTGCGAGATCGTGCGTATTTGCTTGTTTTCCGCACAGAACCAATACGCGGGAAGTGTGAAATTCCACATTCAGTATTCCCAACGTAACACACACAACAATTTCCCTCTTCTTACCGCTTAAGCGCGACATTCATTTTACTGCTTTAGGCTTTTAACATATTATTTTTAGAGACGTTTAACATAGTAATAATTATAAATTGGAAACTTACCACTGCAATTTCACCAAAATTGCAATGTTAATTATTGTTTTTAAATATTTGCAAAAATTAAGTAAAGTCTACTACTCCACGAAACTTATTGCATTCCTGATAAAAGTAACATTAAGGAAGCCGTGAAAAAATCAACGAAATTCCAGATGCCGATGTTATTACTGCAATATGTTATATAAATAATATTGTTAAAATATTAAAATGAAAAATAAATCATTACATAACCTTACCGTTTGTTTTAAGTTCGCATTTATAGACTGGGGGGAAAAAAAAGACAGACATACATCACGGCCTGCTGGAGTATAGTAAACACAGAAAACATTTTACAGCAACAATGTTGAAGAAAGATATTTTGGTGTTCCGAAGTTGGCGTCATTAAACAGAAACCAAGATGGAGATTTCATTGCAACTAATTAGAAATTCATCTTTCAGGTATGTAATAAACGATCTTCGCACAAAATAATGTACGATACACGAGCGGTATGTTTGTTTTCATGTTCTCGGAAATTAAAAAAGCTCAACTACGTTTCGCTTTTTCAATCTTTTCCTCGAACATGAAAACTTCAACATACCGCTCTTGTAACGCATATTACTATTAATTTAAACACTATGAAGTTCTGATGCCTCAAACTTTGCACAAAGCATTGTATCACAATATTGTCAACGGACAGAAAAAGTTTCATTGTATTTAAAAATTGCAAGGTGAATTTTCTCTGTATTTCGGTCGATTTGAGATGGAATAGCCCGTACGCATGTAGGTTCCATACGAGTTACTTTGGTTGTTACTTTAAGCACTGTTGAACGTCGTTAGTTTCCGCATGTTAACTATGGCCGATTCTTGACCTTGTGACAATTTTGTTCGGCCTTGACGTAATCTCAACAAAAATTGGTATTATTTTCGTACTTAGAAAAGATTTGAGACGATCTTCTAAAATTTTATCTGAAAGTGAATCTGCAATCGAGGCGGAAGGACGCCTCGAACATGAGTCATTTTCAAAACAAAACAAAATCGTATCTTAGCAACCAGCCTTTTATGCGTCATGACCGGGTGTCTGTTGGAGCACGTTGAACCGACTTTGTTGCACATCATTATTCATGTGACCTTGTATGGTAATGAATGCTGTCCCCCCTCCCCCCTCCCCGCTTCCACAAAGGCTCTCTTTTCGGTTGAAAGCCTAGGAAACTCTCACATATTATTACTGTTGAAGTTAAAGGAAGAGCGACACACGTTCATTTAACTTAACAATGAGACTAAACGGAGGTTTCTGACAGCTGTTTGTCCGGAAGGCAGCATTAGCGGACATATCTTTAGACGCCCATTTAGTCTGCATAATCATTCATCATCTACTGTACACTTCCTGTCATTTCAGTTGTATTATCTGTCTGCTGTACGGCCTAGTCTTCCTCAGCAAGTCTAGGTTTAGAAATTCTTAAAAGTGTTTCCGTTATGAAATACTTACTTACTGGCTTTTAAGGAATCCGGAGGTTCATTGCCGCCCTCACATAAGCCCGCCATTGGTCCCTAACATGAGCAAGATTAATCCAGTCTCTATCATCATATCCCACCTCCCTCAAATCCATTTTAATATTATCTTCCGATCTACGTCTCGGCCTCCCCAAAGGTCTTTTTCCCTTCGGCCTCCCAACTAACACTCTATATGCATTTCTGGATTTGCCCATACGTGCTACATGCCCTGCCCATCTCAAACGTCTGGATTTAATGTTCCTAATTATGTCAGGTGAAGAATACAATGCGTGCAGTTCTGTGTTGTGTAACTTTCTCCATTCTCCTGTAACTTCATCCCTCTTAGCCCAAAATATTTTCTTAAGCACCTTATTCTCAAACACCTTTAACCTCTGTTCCTCTTTCAAAGTGAGAGTCTAAGTTTCACAACCATACAGAACAACCGATAATATAACTGTTTTATAAATTCTAGCTTTCAGATTTTTTGACAGCAGACTGGATGATAAAAGCTTCTCCCATATTTATTCTGTGTTTAATTTCCTCCCGAGTATCATTTATATTTATTACTGTTGCTCCCAGATATTTGAATTTTTCCACCTCTTCAAAGGATAAATTTCCAATTCTTATATTTCCATTTCGTACAATATTCTCGTCACGAGACATAATCATATACTTTGTCTTTTCGGGATTTACTTCCAAACCGATCGCTTTACTTGCTTCCAGTAAAATTCCCGTGTTTTCCCTAATCGTTTGGGATTTTCTCCTAACATATTTACGTCATCCGCATAGACAAGCAGCTGATGTAACCCGTTCAAGTTCGTTATGAAATAGTCCCTTTAAATTCAAGAGACAAAAAACGACAAGATTCATGAAGAAGGAGTCCGTACAACATATCTATTTCCCTTGCTATCCTCGTTCCATTACTACATTATCGTGTCATCAAGCCAAAAAGTGTCAAACATATTGATGGAAGAACGGTCTATGTAGCCAGTCCGGTAGTAAATTTATGAGCGGAATTACAATGTAACATTTTTGGTCTTTCTGCACAGTTAGCAGATTGTAACGTAGATCGTTCTTCGGCCCAACGCTTGAGTTATTGTTTCTACAAAAATGTGGAGAGGTCAGCACCTTCAAGTACCTGGATTTTAAGGGTGCTATTCATAGACATTTCGCTAGCCCGCGCTACGAGCGTGCTAAACTAGCCCCGGCTATCGACTGATTACTTGTACAGGATTCATATCATATATCGCTAACACTGGTTTATGAATACGAAATACGTTAGTTCGCTGATCATCCACCGGAAGCCCGCGCTAAGAATGTCTATGAATACGGCTCTAATATTTTATATTTACAGCTTTGGAAAGAAACACTAACTAGATACAAACTGATATGAAGCCGTAATGTAGATCCTTAAATTACTATAATTGATGTTGTTTGCTATATTTTAAGCTATCACATACTTGGGGTGTACTATAAGCAGTAACATGAGCTGCTGCCAGGAAGACAAAAGGAGGATAGCAATGGCAAAGGAAGCTTTTAATAGAAAAAGGAGCATCTTCTGCGGACCTCTGGAAAAAGAACTAAGGAAGAGACTAGTGAAGTGCTTTGCGTGGAGTGTAGCATTGTATGGGGCAGAAACATGAACATATAGGACGAAGTAAAGAGAAACGACTAGAGGTATTTGAAATGTGGATATGGAGAAGAATGGAACGTGTGAAATGGACAGAGTAAGAAACGAAGCTGTGTTGGAAAGAGTGGGTGAAGAAAGAATGAAGCTGAAACTGATCAGGAAGAGGAAAAGGAATTGGCTGGGTCAGTGGCTGAGAAGAAACTGCCTACTGAAGGATGCACTGGAAGGAATGGTGAACGAGAGAAGAGTTCGGGGCAGAAGAAGATATCAGATGATAGACGACATTAAGACATATGGATCATATGCGGAGACTAAGAGGAAGGCAGAAAATAGGAAAGACTGGAGAATGCTGGGTTTGCAGTGAAAAACCTGCCCTTGGGCAGAACACTATGAATGAATGATTACCAGAGAGCGGAATTTAGGCAAAAACCTATTTTTTTTCTTGATACATACAGGACTGCGATTTAATATTTACATTTTTCATGAAAATATAGGTATAAATAAAGGGATTTTATAGTGCCTAAAATGCCTATTTCGACGTTAGTGCCTATTTTTAGTTTTTTTTTTTTTTAGGTTTTGCATCATTTTTCGTAACTGTATACAGTTTTCTGAACATCCTGTACCGTTTACATTCCAAGAAGGATAACAACTCCTTCCTAGCAGTGAACGACACAATAGAGAAGTACCTCCGGGCCACTCCTTCTCATTCTTACAATCTTTCAATCCTAAAATTCCAACTTTCAGTCGGCCTGGGTAGCGTAGCCGGTATAGCGCTGACCTGTGCTCGAGGTTGCGGTTTCGATCTCGTCTCAGGTCAATGGCATTTAAGTGTGCTTAAATGCGACAGGCTCATGTCAGTAGATTTACTGGCATGTAAAAGATCTCCTGCGAGACAAATTACTATTATTATTATTATTATTATTATTATTATTATTATTATTATTATTATTAGATATTCCTCTGTCTGTCAGCAATTTAACACAAACTCGCTGGTTGTACCCGAAAAGCAATCTCTTACATTCCAGACAGATAACAACCCCTTCCTTTTTTCTCACCATTTGTAAGTACAGCAGTGAGCGACACAATAGCCACAATAGTGCTGATCATCTGCTGTGAAGCAAACTATGGAAATGTGATTGGTGCATGAAAAACACTAACTTAAAGACAGAATGTCTTCGTTTTGTGTATGCATGTATACCCTTGTAAAATGTGTGGAAGTTTCTTTTAATCCTAAAATTTTGGGTTAAATGTTGAATCTTATATTAGTGACATTCTTTAAGAAACAAAAAAGTCTATTTTTTATTTTATAGAGCCTAAATAAAGGAGTTTAAGAGCCTATTTTAGGCGCCTAAAATGCCACTTTTTATGGCCTAAAATTCCACTCTCTAATGATTACTGCCAACTTGATTATAGATCTCCGACACCACATCATTATAGTGTCGAGGTGACGGAAGCATGGAACTCTACCTCCATTCCCCCACGCACCTTTATGGCGTGTAAATAGGATACTTTTGCCCTTATCTGTGTTAAATCTGTGGATACCTTCAACGTATCAAAGAAGAAAATAAGTGTGTTTCGGGAACTCTTTTGTGATGAAAAGTTTCACAATTACTTGACCCACTCTTCCGCCCATCCCATGTCATCCAGCGGTACGAAACGCACCACTAAGCTTTCTCCATTGTCCCTTGGTCCATACACCTAGAGTGAAAATTTCTCTGGGCGTAACACGAGTTTTGAGAGGTCTGTGCAGGTATTTCAAGCTATGCAACTTGGAAGAACGGCATGAAACGTCAAGGTACACCTTTATATACAAAAAATTTTGTTTTGCATAATTTTGCTCTGTAAATTGTTTACACAATTGAGAATGGTACCAGAAAGAGGATGAAGTGAACAGATCCCTTGAAATTATGTCTAAATTGTTTATAAAAATTATTTTGTTTATAATTTTGACATGCAACTTGAAACATGATAACTCATGCAGTTTTTAAGGTAGAGCCACAGTTTCTTCACTGTTTTATAGCTAAAACTATTCTTTAGTGCCTGACATAGAGCTATTTTTTATTTTCATCTACATTAATTAAATATTACCATATATGTAACTTATACTAATATTTTATGTTGCATATATCATGTAAAAATCCATAGATAATTATTAACTATATTAATGTTATTTTACTCATTGTCAGGCACTGGGGGACATTCCAAGCTTCAAAATGACACCCAATATCTTCTTGGTATCACCATATTTGGCTGAGATATCATGTTTGAAAGCATTAAATATTCTAAAATTACTATTTACAGGAAATGGGCCACAAACTTTCAGAGCCTAGAAGACTGCATCATCATATGTCACCCCTTAAGCAGCTTCATGTCGGTCCAGTTTCAGCTTCTTTCTGCCTCTCAAATACCTCCGCCTTGTTTTAACTTCAGGTGTTTAATGTTTTTTCGGCATTTTTGTCCTTATTTTCCATTGATGCAACAAATCCTGCGATGGTGTTTGTCCCAGGGTTTATGCCCATCCTCCTCAGAATTGTAATTTCTACTTTTGGACTCTTATTAAAATGACGTACAACATCACTGACACACAAATTTACAGTTTTATGACTAACAGTAAAAGATTATAAATTACTTCATTATGTAAAAACGTGTTTTCAATCTAATGATTATGCCTTGATATCTATGCACCTATTTTGGGACTAGAAAGAAGTTTATTTTACAAGCAATGCTGGACGAGGGGATTGACTGCTACGAGGATCACTCCAAAAGTAATCCACAATATTTATTTAAAAATTACGTTTTTATCCTACAGCTTTGCTATTTCCACAGAATGTACAGGGTGCGTCAGAAAGAACGGATGGATTTCACATGGCAAGAAAATTGTAAGGATTCATCAAATCAAAAATTTATTGTTATCAACATATTCACCAATACATGCAGTTTATTTATGGAAAACAACATCATCCATATGATGTCCTTGGCTTTCAATACAGGCATCACTTTCACAGTCATAGCTGGTGCAATTGCCACGATTTCTTCACGAATCGCCGTCTTCAGTTCGTCCAGTGTATGTAATCGATGTTTACAAACTTACGCCTTCAAATGGTCCCAAAGAAAGAAGTAGCCTCGGACAATCTCAGTGCAATAGCATGTTTGCGGGCTGATCGTTGAGGTGGCCGGACAACCTAGTGTCCGTCTCCATATTTGCAGGTGTACAAGCGCTCCGTGTTCGTCCAGGTGATTTCTTCTTTAATGTTGAACCTGTGGTAAGAAATGAAGCCACCCACCGCAAAATTGTATTCCGAGTTGGAATCCTAGCGTGACGTCCGATGCCTAAATGAGTCCTGAGTGGCGATCACAGACTCTTAATTTTTCAAAAATGTCTTCACGATGAAAGCACGTTGTACACCAGACCAACACCATGTTCTCAACTGAAACTGCATTCTATGGCTGACCCAACAGTCGTGGTCCCCCTCACTATATCTCTCTCCTCGTTGCGTATCGATAGTTTGAAATCCATCCGTTCTTTCTGACGCACTCTTTAGATACATCCTTCAGGAACAATACGTCACTTTTCCACATAATCCCCGCACATTTCAACTGCCTTACTCCACCTTGGAATGAGGGCCTGTATACCTGCACGATAAAAGTCTGAACCAACACGTCTGAGCTACTCTCTGGCGCCACTCACGGGAACGACTTAAATTAAATTTGAATACAAGGGGGAAGGATGTATCTATGACCTCCATAAATTGCAAAGGTTTAGAATAAAAAATAAATTTAAAAAAATGTTGTGGATTACTTTTGGAGTGATCTTCGTAGAAGTGACCGTGGCTGATGACGCAGCATTTTGGAAAATGGGACTTATCTGAAAAACCATAAGGCATAAATCGAAAATTCTTATATCAAGTTAAAGGGAAGAAAATCCTGTATTAAAATAGTTGTATTTTGAAAATTCTAATTTTTTTCATCATTTTTTGCGTTTTGTGGGTGTATATTTACCTTAATTGCAAGATATTTTCCCACCAAATACATGAAATCGAGAGAGAAGGGAGTCTAAAAGACAATGAATTCGAAATGTAGTCAAGTTCTTCAATAACATCACTGACACCCTGCCTACAGGCAACGTTGAGCCCAACTCTACGTCAATCAGCTGGCGGCTTCCCACGGAGGAGGATCATGGTTCGATGTAGTGCAGATCATGTGATGCGATGTCGGACAGATTTTTCCATTTCGTTTCTATGATCGTTCTTGTTCTGCCATTCTGTAGCTTCAAGGCAAAATTCATATGTCACATCTTGTTGTTTTTCTGGAACAAGCATCTGAACATGGCTTTGAGCGACGTACAAGACCATCGCATCAGGTTTCATAACGAGAGGCACAGAGAAAAAAATAGAGATATGCGTGTTATATTTTACCACAATAGAGGTACCATCAGAATGCATAATAAACAAATCGCAAAACGTAATTTTCGCTAAAAATTGGCTATTATCTTTTGTCTTGGTGTTCCATTACCATAACATAAATACCTTACTGAATTCACCTACAGTATACTAACAATAAAACTGTAACCTAAATTTTTCTTGTAATTTTTACTTCGGTGTAAACATATGTAATTAGTTGTCCTGAGACCAAAAATAGCATTTTTGAAATTTTTGTTTGTATATCTGTCTGTTTGCAAGTTTGTTACATTTTCACGCGATATTGGCTGAACCGATTTCTATAAAAATTGGTATATACGAGGGAGAGTCAAAAGGTAACCTTAATAATTGAAGACATTATTACAAAAACAACCCTTGTCAAAATTGGTATTTTTCAGAACAATAAAAATAAATAGACCAACACATGTCAGCTGCTTCAGTACAACTGGTGTTTATCCTTGTAGCTATTGCACCTGACATGTGTGATTTTTGGAGTCTGTAAACATTTGAAATAGTAGCAAATGTGTCCTTAACTCAATTTCATTAACATTGCGTTACTCATGTTATAAATATTCTCACCATTGCTCAGGTGGGGTTTCACAAACCCCATTTTAAATAACTAATATATTTTTCCGCAAGTTTCAGAAATCAGATAAACGCAATTAAATATACTATTCTTAGTTCACTTAAACAATTTCTTAAGTGAACTCTTCTGGATGTGATTGAAAAGTATACAGATGCACAGGGTACACACTAGCTCCATCTCTTAGAATTTCGTTGAAATATACGCACCGGGGTTTACCACACCCCACCTGAGTAATGCAGGGTTAAAAATGACTAGGGCTGTTTTTGTAATAATATCTTCAATTGTTTTATTAATTCTGCAATGCTTGGGAAAAGTGGCATAAGTCAGTTTCCACAAACATGTTTTATTAATTTATTGACAACTTACGGAACATCTGCTCGTTTGGGAAAAGAGACATAAGTATTTCTCCCATTACAATAATTCATACAGAAGAAAATCAAATCGACATAAACCAGTGTGAAGACAGTTTTTTTTTCTTCTCCTGTAAAATTAACATTTTTGACTTGTGCCACTTTTCCCGAGCACTACAGAATTGAATATGTACGAGTGCAGTTGTGGGGGAAAAAAAAAAGGACCGACTCTTGTAGCTGATTTCAGAGTCTCGTTCACTCCAGAGCACGATAGACTGGTAACTAAGACTTTCGACTTTCGTGGTTCGAATCCTGCCTGGGAAGGAAACTTTTTTTTTTTCTTCCTTATTCAAATTTATTCCCAATACTTTTCGATTGCTGGTAAAATTCATGTTCTGGGAATAATAAGTTAATTAAGTAATAAAATATCGCTGCAATCGAAATCTAAATCAAGATCCAATAGATCTGCCACCATTGGCTACGGAACCACACACACACACACACACACACACACACACACACACACACACACACACACACACACACACACACACACACACACACACACACACACACACACACACACACACACACACACACACACACACACACACACACACACACACACACACACACACACACACACACACACACACACACACACACACACACACACACACACACACACACACACACACACACACACACACACACACACACACACACACACACACACACACACACACACACACACACACACACACACACACACACACACACACACACACACACACACACACACACACACACACACACACACACACACACACACACACACACACACACACACACACACACACACACACACACACACACACACACACACACACACACACACACACACACACACACACACACACACACACACACACACACACACACACACACACACACACACACACACACACACACACACACACACACACACACACACACACACACACACACACACACACACACACACACACACACACACACACACACACACACACACACACACACACACACACACACACACACACACACACACACACACACACACACACACACACACACACACACACACACACACACACACACACACACACACACACACACACACACACACACACACACACACACACACACACACACACACACACACACACACACACACACACACACACACACACACACACACACACACACACACACACACACACACACACACACACACACACACACACACACACACACACACACACACACACACACACACACACACACACACACACACACACACACACACACACACACACACACACACACACACACACACACACACACACACACACACACACACACACACACACACACACACACACACACACACACACACACACACACACACACACACACACACACACACACACACACACACACACACACACACACACACACACACACACACACACACACACACACACACACACACACACACACACACACACACACACACACACACACACACACACACACACACACACACACACACACACACACACACACACACACACACACACACACACACACACACACACACACACACACACACACACACACACACACACACACACACACACACACACACACACACACACACACACACACACACACACACACACACACACACACACACACACACACACACACACACACACACACACACACACACACACACACACACACACACACACACACACACACACACACACACACACACACACACACACACACACACACACACACACACACACACACACACACACACACACACACACACACACACACACACACACACACACACACACACACACACACACACACACACACACACACACACACACACACACACACACACACACACACACACACACACACACACACACACACACACACACACACACACACACACACACACACACACACACACACACACACACACACACACACACACACACACACACACACACACACACACACACACACACACACACACACACACACACACACACACACACACACACACACACACACACACACACACACACACACACACACACACACACACACACACACACACACACACACACACACACACACACACACACTGAATTATCTCCATTCAAGATATCATTGGTGTTTTGTCACGGATGGTTCAACAAATTGTAACTCAAGACAATATTTTATATTTTAATATTTCAACATTTTAATATTTTATTGATCACATCTTATATAGCTTTTTATTTTTCCACATTTAATTAATTTGAGTCCACAACTGTTTATGGTAGAGGCTCCTAATTAACTCATTGTTCACATTGTAGTACGTAACACGCATGTACCAATCTACTTTTATATGTATTCTCAGGCATAACCTTCTGAAGATGGCTTATCCAAGCCGAAAACGTTAAAGCTAATAAAATGTGACAAGTACTTTAATATTTAATATTTGTTAAGTAGATAAGCATGCCTATTCATCCCTATTCAATAATCTGAAAGGACAAATGAAAATCCTAGATGATTAAAATGCCTACTACAAATCAACAGCGGGCACAATGTGTTCTTTGGTGTGCTAAATTTGAGAGTGTTAAAAGAGTTCAAAGGGAATTTCGACGTGAGTATGGTGTGCGTAATGTATCTAAATATGATTCCATAATGTTGTGATATCGAACATTTGTAGAAACAGGTTCTGTGTTAAATAACATGCAGGAGGTCGCAGGCGAAACCCAGTACGAGAAGCAGCTATCTCTTGGCTTGGTCCCCAAACTCCCCAGATCTAACCCCTCCTGACTTCTTCGTGTGGGGTTTTGTTAAAGACATTGTCTATTCACAGAAACTCAGGGACATTGATGATTATTATGTTATTATACTCCAGTTTTACAGAGAACTCTATTTTACCTGAGATAGGTATGTTTTTTTTAGTAGGTTATTTTACGACGCTTTATCAACATCTAGGTTATTTAGCGTCTGAATGAGATGAAGGTGATAATGCTGGTGAAATGAGTCCGGGGTCCAACACCGAAAGTTACCCAGCATTTGCTCATATTGGGTTGAGGGAAAACCCCGGAAAAAACCTCGACCAGGTAACTTGCCCCGACCGGGAATCGAACCCGGGCCACCTGGTTTCGCGGCTAGACGTGCTAACCGATACACCACAGGTGTGGACGATAGGTATGTTAGGATTATTTAATGTTTATATGACATTGATTAATTACATCTCCTATTGAATTAATCTTATGAAATTAATAACATTTTACAAATCTCTAAATTCGGCAAATCTGTACAACGTTTTTTTTATTTATACACATGAATGAATGAAAATAAATACGATGAAAGTAAATACTAAAATACAATCTTATATTTCAATGAACAAGTTTCATGAAATGTATGCTATATTATGACTTAAGCAAACAACTAATCCTAATATTCACTAGAATGTAGTTTAAAATTTCTGTGGGTTGAAATTTCTCAAGACGTTACACAGTTTTCCGTAAAACAAAGTTGTTACAAGCAGTTTCTAAGTTTTATAGAACACAATTTATTGTAAATTATTATCCTAATTAATATATATATATATATATATATATAAACTGTTAAATTAAATATTTACAACAAAATAGAGTAGAACCTCTATTATCCGTGGTAATGAATAGGGTGGACTGGACGGTTATTCGAAAAAATCGGATAATCCGTACCATAAAATATTTTCCTGAATTAAGTGAATAATAACTGCATTTCTCAATTTCCTCCGTGTTCTTGTGTTTAACACGCTAAATAGTGAATCAATTAGTTCATCATTCAAGTCTGGTTTTCAACGACGGGCTTTTAAGGGGCAAGGAAATTCCTTGTAATGGCTGTCAGCGAAAACATAGGAATACTACAGGTCTCATGTTGTAGATTTACATACTTTACACATTTTATTGTTGATTTTTATTAAACTGCGTACAGTTGTAACACCAATCTCGTACTCTGATGCGAGATGAGCCACAGTTTCTCTTTCCCCGAACCACTCAATTATTTTCGTTTTTTCGGTACTTAGCACAACACGTTTTCTTTTTATACTCATGGAATATATTTTATATAGAAATTCTACAGTACGGCAACTCTAACAGCAGATCATACTGTATAAGTGTCAAAGTTTGTAATAACATACTCCAGAAAAAATACGTACTGGTACTAATATAACGTATAGTCGTACTTCATACATATGAAGAAGACAGACTATATATGTGTCTGTAGCAAAAAAAAAAAAAAAAAAAAAAAAAAAAAAAAAAAAAAAAAAAAAAAAAAAAAAGCAAGAGAAAGATAGTCTGATAATCCAGCAATCGGTTAATAGGGTGACGGATAATCGGGGTTCTACTGTATGTAAAAACTATAGATAAGAAACAATTCAGTGGATATATACAAATTTTATCATGTGTTCAGATTATGAACATTGATGATCTGAGAGTAAAAATTACTCAAGCTTTTCAACAAATCACCCCTCTTATGTTACAACGGACATGGGCTGAATTGCATCACCGTTATGAGTTGTACAGGGTGCGCAATGGGGGTCATGTTGAGCTCTGAGGAATCTCCCATCTTTCAGTGTTGTATGCACAAAGTTTCAACAAATAAAGTTCAGTAGTAAATGTTTTACGGTGTTTTTATTTTATCCATATATAAACGGATCATCCTGTAGTTTGCAACGAAAGAAAATACGTAAATCTTGACTCCTAGCAGGGAACCGAATCCGGGTTCGCTGAATTTGCACCATGAAAGCTGCCGGAGGAGTAAATAATATAACACACTCGTTTTATTTCATACGTAACATGTTTGGGAATTGAGTCACTGTTTCTCTCTTTGCCTGGAGGAACAAGCCCCGCTTCCGTAACTATATGATTCATTAAAAACGAAGCAAAAACTCGCTGTCACGCACCTCAAACGAGACGAGTGACAAGCTTCTGGTGTGGACTGTACGTCGGCGAGCAACAAGACACGGGAAGAGAACATTGACACAGAAAATTAGTCACTCGACTGCAGCGTACTGCACATACGGGTAACAGCGATTCATAATTATCTTCATTTTATGAGGCGTGCGTCACGTGACTAGCGTGCAGCAGAACCGGGTTTGTTCTCCCGTCGTACATTTGCACTCCAGAAATTGATGATTTGTCAACATTCCTCATTTAATTACATACTATTATATTATATTATATTATATTATATTATATTATATTATACAGGGACATCACTTTATTCTTACCAATATTTTTAACATTAACCTGGCTATACTCGGAAACACTGTTATCCCCTTCCATTACAGGAGTTTAGAGTTGCTAGTGCAATATGTAAACAAATCATTTTACTAGCTATAGGAGGAGAGAAAAGTAGTGTATCCATTTATGTTACAGGGAAATATAGTATTACGATTTTCAGTTTGATCATTACTTTTACAGTATTTTATAAAAAAAAAACAGTAGAATAGTAACAATTCTTTTTTCACAAACTCAAGTCTTCAGGCGGTTATATTCATTTTGTAATGTCTACTTCATTCAGCATATTACTAACCTCATTTATTCTTGAGAATATTGTGAGCACTTCCGTAAGAAAACCCAATTTCTACAGCTAACTTCTTGACCGACTTATTAGGACCTCGCTGCATCCTTTCTCTAGCATATTCTACAGCATCTTCTGTCACCTTTGTTGGCCATCTTACACTTTTCTTCCTTTCTGTACACTCTGTTGCTCTAAATTTATCTACCAGATTAATGACAATTCTACGAAAATATTCCGTAATGATATAATCAGGAAAAAAAAACTGTTGTTCACATTCGGTTATATTGTAATTCCAGTTTCCATCATCGTCCTTCTTACCTACAAACAGTAAAACAAAACTCTTGTTTAAATAATACTGTTAAGTACCGCACCATATTATAGGGTACCGTACTTTCGGTAACTCTAATCTTCACTTCTGCTCAGTCCACACAGATAAATTCAGTTATGCTACACACCATACCTGTGTGAAAATAAACTTCAATAATATAAGCTCTTTCTTCTATAGAAAACGCAACATATTTCTGAAACACACTGTACTCTGTACTCTTTATTTCACTGCTAGCAACAGCGGCCGTAAGTTTGTGTGACTGACGTTAGCAAGGACATTAGTGAAAGGGGTGGGAGTCAAGTACATTTAGAAACGCAGGTACAATAAAAATTGAAGTAAAAATAAAATGATGTCCCTGTATTATATTACATTATATTATATATTACTTACTTACTGGCTTTTAAGGAACCTGCAGGTTCTATGCCGCCCTCACATAAGCCCGCCATTGGTCCCTATCCTGTGCAAGATTAATCCAGTCTCTATCATCATATCCCACCTCTCTCAAATACATTTTAATATTATCTTCCCATCTACGTCTCGGCCTCCCCAAAGATCTTTTTCCCTCCGTTCTCCCAACTAACACTCTATATGCATTTCTGGATTCGCCCCATAGGCGCAGTTAGGGGAGTGCCCCCCCCCAAACTATTCTCAGCTTTTTTTTTTCTATCAACGTTAGAAAATATTGAATTCAAAGGATATTCTTTGTTTTTGTTCATGATTAAGTTTCTTCAGATCATGTGTCTGGACTATAATATTTATTTTAAATTTCTGAATGTTTAAGAATTTCTACATCTCGTTTGAGGAATGGAAGCAATGTAATGTTTCTTTTGTAATAGCCTGTACCCATGTGTTAGAAGTCTGCAGGTGTTCAGGCCGTCACTTGGAGAAATATGAATAACATACTGCACAACAATGCAGAAAAAAGAAGTGATCCCGGTATAATGTGTAAACTTAAAGACGAGATTAAATGAAATAATTACACTTTATATTTCATATAATGTCTTCAGGAAGGTAAACTTTATACATAAAAAGTTTCTGTTACCATTGTTACGTAGTTTTATTGATGTAAGCATGTGTTTCTGTACGAGAGACAAAAAGAGGGAGATTGTTTTAAGTTATGCCCTATTATAATTTGTAGTAGACCTACAGTTCAACTCGGTCCGAAAAATCGCGGATATGGACGTAACTCTGTAATAAACATGCTCCCGAAAATAACTTTATTAAATGATCATATTCCGATATACTGTACCACGGCTAAACTAGGTATAATGGGGGGGATGAGATAAATGATGTTCCCCATAACCCCTTTATATGTATGGTTTTTCTTTGCCCCCCCCCCCCAAGGAAACGGTTCTCTCTTCGCCTATGATAACTCATACGTGCTACATGCCCTGCCCATCTCAAACGTCTGGATTTAATATTCATAATTACGTCACGTGAAGAATACAATGCGTGTAGTTGTATGTTGTGTAACTTTCTCCATTCTCCTGTAATTTCATCCCTCTTAGCCCCAAATATTTTCCTAAGAGCCCTATTCTCGAATACGCTTAACTTCTGTTCCTCTCTCAAAGTGAGAGTCCAAGTTTCACAACCATAAAGAATAACCGGTAATATAACTGTTTTATAAATCGTAACTTTCAAGTTTTCTGAGAGCAGACTGGATGACAAAAGCTTCTCAACCGAATAATAACACGCATTTCCCATATTTATTCTGCGTTTAATTTCCTGCCGAGTTTTATTTATATTTGTTACTGTTGCTCCAAGATATTTTAAGTTTTCAACCTTTTCAAAGGATAAATTTCCTATTTTTATATTTCCATTTCGTAGAATATTCTGGTCACGAGACATAATCATATACTTTGTCTTTTCGGGATTTACTTCCAATCCTATCTCTTTACTTGCTTCCAGTAAAATTCCCGTGTTTTCCGTAATAGTTTGTGGATTTTCTCCCAACATATTCACGTCGTCCGCATAAACAAGCAAATATTATTCAATAGTTGAGCAGTTTAGACTTTTTTCATTGCTAATTGTCAAAATTATAACACAACGTTTTGAAGAGTGGATCTCTCCTCGTCTTCAGGTGAAAACCTGTTGTGGGGATTGTTGCAAACAGCCAGCCTGTCTGACTGACGACCGTGAGGTCGGTGGGATATAAGGACGGTAACCTGATGTCATAGCTGTTGTAACGTGGAACACATTGATTAAAAAGAAGAATACCATGGTTGTAACTAAATTAATTATATGGAACAATAACACAAACAACAAGGAATAATGGACACTATTAATTAACAGTGGAAATAGTGGAATGATGAAACAATGGGAAATAAATAATGACCGGGGAACCATTAAATTACCACTGCCACATTATAAAATTATTTCGCAGAACGAAAATTTACATTTGTTCGGATCAAATTTCTGCACATTTAAAGGACTAAACTAAAATCATTTCAATCATTTATTATCATAACACACTGCTCTGTTAAATGACTGAGCATATTGGAAATTAAAACAATGGTTTTTCCAAAACACGCAATGAGATATTTTATAGAACATTATATATATATATATATATATATATATATATATATATATATATATATATATAATTTGAACTGGTAATGGAAATTACAGGAAAACGGCTGAACGGATTTTAATAAATGACCCCTCATTTTGAAGCTTGGAACTCGAAGTTTTTCAGAAAAATAGTAGTTTTCAGTGAAATGTCGATTTTTCAACATAATTTTCCTATTGTCCAAAATCCATCTGTCGTCAGTTTTGAGAACTAGCTAATTGCATTTCAGAATAAAACAAAACACACACTACAGTAAACAATTTTACACGAAGGCCATGATCTGCAAGAACGCTGACATATTTAGAGCTCAAATTAAATTGGTAAATTATTTTTTTAGTAAGTTAAGTTTTTACTTAACTTACTAAAAATAATTTAGGCCTACAGGTTCGATTCTGTAGTGTGTAATTTTCTGGGTACAGCTGTGTATTGGATATTTAAAACTACAAAACTTGAGGTGGTTTGATGACATTATTACCATTTAAAATGAAGTATTATTGTAGTTAATGTCATGATTTGACTATTTTTCATTAATTATACATATTAATGCTATATTGATGATATGAAAGTGAAACGTTTTCGGGTTGTATAAGTAGATTTAGAGAATAACTTAAATTAGATTTTGATTTCTATATTTTACTGAGTGGCGGCTATATAGTATATATAGTATATGTTACTGAAAGCTATAAAACTTACGTAAGTTAATAATATTATTAAAAATCAAATATTTGTATAGTTATTAATCAAGTGGGGTTGGGTCTTTTTCATATATTTAATGGCGGTGTGGTGTAGATATTTATATGCGAGGTTCTCTTCAGTATTGGCTCGAGAGAGAGTATCTTACATTATTATGGAAGCAAATAACTTTCAGAATGTCTGGTATTCTTCATTGCAAATAAATCTGAAAAATGTTTATTTGAACGTCGAATGAACTTAGTTTGCAGCATTTGCTGCACAAGCCACTAGTATTATAGAAAATGATTTTTATCTCGAAAAGGAAGCAAAAGCGAGCAAAAGTGTATTAAACTTTTTTGTTTGAAATTTCTCAAAGAATAACCCCTTGAAATTAATGACATTACTTAGATATTTCGATGTCCTCAGTTCGACTCTGTAATTGTTTCACTTGAATGAATCATTTCGGTACGATTACTTAGTTCGTAAAATCTTAATAAACAATCGCAGTTCTTAACTTATAAGAGTTGTTCTTCGCTTATTAAAGTGCATTAACCCATGGAGGAGAATATGGCGTGCTTGAGTCGTACGCTGTGCACCTCACCAATGAAATCTCTTCACCAGTTTTAATTGCCTCCCTCGCGCGGTGACTCACGCACGATGAATCCGTCTCACATCCGGGAGACCTGGATTGAGTCCCGTTCAAGGATAAGTATCGTGACTCAATATTGGATCAGGATGCCAAATAAAACTCCGCTGATGCATCAACAATTTATGGAACATTACACTCTCGCGAGAGTCAAAGGAACTTCATTGTTCTTCTTATGCTGGGGACGTAAGCGGAAAATTGGATTTGTGCATCATCATTGATCAGCATCTGAATTGGCATACAGTAGATTACGTAAAACAATTCGGAATATGCAAATCAAGATTTCAGGTATAATTCCCTGTAAAGTTGATTTGAATAATTTCGAGGGAAAAATTGTTCCGGAGCCGGGTATCGAACCCGAGACCTTTGGTTTAACGTACCAACGCTCTACCACTGAGCTACTCGGGAACTCTAACCGACACCGATCCAATTTTTCCCTCTATATCCACAGACCTCAAAGTGGGCTGACAACCGTCAAGCAACCAACTTCGAGTGCACACTAACTCCGTGTGACTTAAATTGTGGTTTTCTGTTAACGAACAGTGACGTGTATTATGCAAATCAAGATTTCAGGTATAACTCCCTGTAAAGTTGATTTGAATAATTTCGAGGGAAAAATTGTTCCGGAGCCGGGTATCGAACCCGGGACCTTTGGTTTAACGTACCAACGCTCTACCACTGAGCTACTCGGGAACTCTAACCGACACCGATCCAATTTTTCCCTCTATATCCACAGACCTCAAAGTGGGCTGACAACCGTCAAGCAACCAACTTCGAGTGCACACTAACTCTGTGTGACTTAAATTGTGGTTTTCTGTTAACGAACAGTGACGTGTATTATGCAAATCAAGATTTCAGGTATAACTCCCTGTAAAGTTGATTTGAATAATTTCGAGGGAAAAATTGTTCCGGAGCCGGGTATCGAACCCGAGACCTTTGGTTTAACGTACCAACGCTCTACCACTGAGCCAATTCGGAATATATATGGTAAGACTTTCTTGTGTTAAATTCTAACGTACCTTGTTTACATGTTTATACCTATTTATGGGTCATCCTCAGAACTGGTCGTTGTTGGTCTTGGCGCCTCTTGTTTTGTTTCCTGTGAGGGTGTGTTCGTGTGGTATAGTGTAGAGTCAAAGAGTGTGTGTTCTGAAATTGAGTTGTGTGTTGAGAATTTCGTTGGGGTGTGTTTTCGTGTGTCTGTATATTTCATATTGTTCTAGTGTGTTTAGTTTCTGGCTTTTTGGTTGGATGTGTAGTATTTCCATGTATGTATTGATGTCTCTGTAGCTGTGGTTAGCATTTGTGATGTGTTCTGCATATGTGGAGGTGTTTTTTAATTTTGTTATGGCTGTGATGTGTTCTTTTTAACGTGTTTGAAATGATCTGCCTGTCTGTCCTATACAGAAGTTCATTCAAAACATTCAAAGTATACAGAAAACCCACAACAACAACACACATACACAACACATCCAACCACCCCACACAACACAAACAAGCTGCATTCCGAACAATGGTACACAGACTACTCAACATACTAACGAACCAACAGGATTACAACGAAGAACTAAACACAATCAAATCCATAGCACAAGAAAACGGATACAACCCTAACATAATAGACAACATAATACGAAAGACAAAACATAATCACAAAAAACATGAGAATACAACACAAACACAAGAACACAAAAAATACATCACACTAACATACGAAAACAAAAAACACACAAAATTGCAACCTCATTCAAGAAATTAAATTACAAAATCGCATACAGAATAAATAACACTCTACAAAAACATCAACACACAAACAACACAAACAAATACAACCACACAGGCGTATACAAACTCAAATGTAACACCTGCAACAACTTCTACATAGGACAGAATGATATGATATGATATTCCGGCACATCCGGCGACGCTGATATAACCTCTGCAATTGCGAGCGTCGTTAAATAAACCATAATTAAAAATTACATCATAGTAATGCCTTTCTTCACCACACATTTTCATCCGAATTTGCCCATGTTATAATTCTCGTTGCGGAAATGTCGACTCTATGCGTTGGTGCGTCATTTAAAACAAATGGAGACACTTCCCCAACTATCGTTAGTCAGAATGTAGGTGTGTAAGTAAACCTTGTTGACGTCTCACGTGGTTGTACATTTGTACCAAAGGCAATTACGTTTCTTTCTGTTGGTATTAGGAGCAGAAGGAGGTATGCGTCATTCTTGCTCTCCGGAGCATATAGCTACCTGGTTCATATTTCTTTCTCTCTCGCTCCACTCCTTTGTTCCACGCTTTTGAATGACGAACAATTTCGTGGCCTCATTATTAGACTTATTGTTCTGTGTCTAGTGGAAGAGCAATTTAAAATATCGGAATTTGCAGACATTAAAAGCTTCCTTCCGTTCGGAGGAATTCAAGTGTTAAAAGTAATTTAACGTCAGTGTTTTAACTACAGAGATAATTAGACAAACTGGCGAAACGTTCCCAGGGGCGAAGAAGTAGCTACTTTTAAGGCTGTGTGGAATTCTGTTGCAGTTTCCAACTCCACACAACGAATTAATGTTTAGCTAATGTCAATGTGTATTTCTTAGGGCCGGTACAGGGTTGCCAGATGTCCCGAATTTCATATAAAAATCCCGAGTCCCGCTTCGATTTGAGGCGGGACGCAAAATGTCCCTCCTTTAAAAAATTAACATCACTTCTATGGTCTTATTGTTACCTAGTAACTATTTTCTTCTGGGCCTAAATAATTAAATTACATTTAAAATTTTTGTTTTTTAACACTGGAAAAAAACGAATATTTTGGCAAGTGTAAGGTTTGTAGCAGCGAATTCAGTGGTGAATATGATATTTCTAAACATTTAAGAAGAGACGTTCATCAGAATGCGTGGCACAGAGAATGGAAAAAAGCTTGTTGAAAATGCTAAACTCCAATGTAGGACCTACACAAACTCTGTAAATGTATACTGGGTGTTCATTTCAAAAATGTGTCATGACGTCACTGTTGGTGCGTCAGCAATTTGAAGCGAGTTTCAGCTTTTATGTCAGAGAAGTTGCCTATTAATCAAGGCGTTCAATCTGAACTTAAGAACGTGTACGGTATAACTTGAACGTCGTAGCAACAGATGGCGGTCTGTACGGTCTGTGTGCTACCATAACCTCTTTCGAACTGTGTTTTGCGCGGGCAAGCCGTACCCAGGGTATTTGTTATCATCGGTTGCGTACGGCAACATTCCACAATACAAATCAAATGCTCCGTGTCCATGTTGACCGTCTAAGTTAATGTCAACAAATACTGTACGTAAGTAATCGTCTTAACCCTCTCCCCATATCCCGACAGTAAGAAAAAAAACTCACCTCAGTACGTGTTTCCAAACAGTTAACATTCCTGCCACTGCAGGCGTTACCGTACGTATCGGTAAGTACTCTTCAGAATGAACGCCGTACTTGGTAGGCAACTTCTCTTGCATATAGGTTATACACCTTTGCGGAGATGTAGGAATATTGATTCTCTAGGCTCATCGGCTAGCCACATGACGACATACAGCGAGCCATGACACACTTTGAACTGAACACCCAGTAGTGTATGTTAAATGATGGGTTTTGAGCAGTAGTATGCTAAGGCACAAACTAAATGTTAATTTATTTTTTTTATTTTTATTTTATTGGGTTATTTTACGACGCTGTATCAACATCTAGGTTATTTAGCGTCTGAATGAAATGGTGAAATGAGTCCGGGGTCCAGCACCAATAGTTACCCAGCATTTGTTCATATTGGGTTGAGGCCAGACGCGCTGACCGTTACTCCACAGGTGTGGATATGTTAATTTAGATATCAACAAATTTTATGTCATTGTCATCAATAATAAACACTGAAAATTAAATATTTTGTCACACGTGATCCATCTTTTGCAATTTGTTCTTTATTGTTAATAGTAAACAGCTGGGAAAAACTATGAGACAGAACTACTATTAAACCATTAAGTTAATAATTTTGCATAACATATTATTGCCACAAGCCTTCAAAAAGACGCCAGAGAAATATGATGTAACTTACAGCCAGATAAATATTGCTTTGTACTTGGAAACCTGTACCTATAATTTGACTTTATTAAAATTGCAATTTTGAGATTTATATTAGTCCTTAACTGCACATACGTAGAGGGATAATTTTTATTCTTTCTTTTAAAAGACAAAAATAAGTGCTGTATTATATAAGCTGTTCAGAGCAGAAGTGGTGTAAGTCAAAAATGGGTAATGAGGGTTAAAGTAAACATTCTGTAAAATACAGCGCAAAGTAGCATTTAACATTCAATTTATTTAAATTACTAGCCGTACCCGTGCGCTCCGCTGCACCCGTTAGAAATAAATATAAAGTAATTATATAATTAAAATAGGACGTTTGATCCAGGGAACATTCGTGTTTGATAGAAGGATAAATCGTTAAATATGTTACTTAATTTAAATTGCATCCAAATAATTAAAATGCGATCATTTTGGTCCAGAGACACTCATTTGGTGCAATGACAATTCCTTTAACATGTTTCTAATTTTTATTACATGCAACCATAGTTTATTGAAGATTGACATCATTTAGATTTAATGTGTATATTTTATTTTACTTGTTATAGGTTTCCATTGAATTATGGTAATAACTTAATTTTAACCCTTGTTTTCTACGTATTCATTAAATGGCGCTTGGCCCACTATGGTTCTGAACCTTTCAAATAACTTAAATTATATTATATAATATTACATTACGTATATTATATTATATTGTATTATATTATATTATATTATATTATATTATATTATATTATATTATATTATATTATATTATATTATATTATATCATACCAGAAGTCACTGTAATAACATTATAGCATTATGTCCATCTAGAGAAACTACACTTTCCAATGGTGAAATAATAATTAATTATACAAATCGGTTAATTTAGCTTCCGATATTACTTCATACAAACACAGAAACATTCTCTCTAGGCTATCTTTCATGGCTTTCGATTGTTGCTGTCCAAGGCCGCTTATAGACGAAGACATTTGTTTTTTATTTCATTATACGGCCTTAGATGGCAGTTATTTTAATTTTAAAACTCATTTATCTCATTAAATATCAGTCCTATCAAAATTTTTCAAGGAATAAAACTTATCGGAAATTATTTTTAAAGAAACTTTTGTCATGTAACATTTTTCACAAAAATCAATAATAAGCGAGATATTTCGATTTATTTAATTCAGGCCCCCTTATAACCCCTCTTTTAAATAAAGTATTTTGAAATGCCATATAGCCTAAAATCTAAGTTACAACGCACATAATTTATATTCCAATTTTCATCGAAATCCGTTCATCCATTATCGCGTGAAAAGGTAACAAAGATCAGACAGACAAACAAAAACTTCAAAAAAGCTATTTTCGGTTTCAGGGTGGTTAATTATATATGTTAGGACCAATTATTTTTGGAAAATCGAAAATTACCAGAAAAATTTCGGCTACAGATTTATTATTAGTATAGACTAGTAGTCAGTGGATAACAAGAAGGACATATTAATTGCTACTTTGCGCTGTATTTTACAGAATTTTTACTTTAAACTTCATTACCCAATTTTGACTTACACCATTTCTGCTTGAACGGCTCATATGATGGATAAA